>NW_017670655.1:103803-126504 GCF_001879085.1 Nicotiana attenuata | reverse complement strand
GTGTTTTCCTCTCAAAAACGTCCTCCTCTTTCAAAATACCGTTTTCCCATGTATATATACCAAGTAGGGTTGGGCCCAAATAATTATACCTTCTCCAATGTGAAAAAGGACATTTTTCCCAGGTTTGACTAGCGCGGTCGCGCATCTGGGCGCGCTAATGGCCGCGCTAGTTGGACAACTTTCTGTCCTGGGCGCGCTAAAACTAGCGCGATCGCGCATCTGGGCGCGCACTTTTCACCCTGTTCCGTTTGGAATTTGGAAAAACATAAAACATGAAAGTTGTAGCACTTTGAGTTATCTTTCCAACCATATATTGTGGAGCCAAATTGGAGTTCTGAGCAAAAAGTTATATCTATTTTACTAGACAGTGCACAATATGCCTGCTCGATTCTTCGTTCGCTTTAACTATCATCCGTTGACCCCCAAACGCGATCCCGGCTTGTATCCTTGGGCTTTTAATCAGATTTCAAAGCTCCAAATCACTTGAATTCATTCCATAACATCTATATAGCTCGGAATCACTCCTACAAGGCATAAAACACACAGTTAGTGCAAGACATTAGCGATTAAAGCTCAAACTCAATTAAAGTGCAGTAAATTAGAGTGTAATAAGTGACTAAAATACGTAATTATAGCCTATCATCAACCAATCCGAAAACTGGCTAGCCCGTGCTATGTTAGCAAAGGATCATGGGGTATTATCATTTTTAGTCGGAAAAATGACATTATATAGCCGCTGTAAAATTAATAGCAAAAAAAAAATTGTATATTTTTCGTATAATATATATATATATATATATATATATATACACACACACACACACACACAGACATTGTGTATGTTATATATGAATATTATAAATTTTATGTATTTTTTTCGGTTACCAGATGTAAATAGTTTCTGACGCACGCTAATAGTGATAATACCCCCTTTTAGTCCGCGCTATAAATTATTTATATTCGGTAGCTAGAACAATATATAAAATATAAAATTTATATAATTTTTGTATATAATATATATATATATATATATATATATATATATATATATATTATACAATATATTATTATTATTCTGCTATTATTTTGAGAGCAACTATACAGTATCATTTCCCAATGATCATCCCAAGATGCTGGGTAAATTAGCTGGGTTGACTACTTTTTCGGGCGGGTGTTGGATTGTATTTTAAATTATAATTGTCAATAGCCACTGGTCCAGTTAAGTTAATATTTTTGCCCCCAAATAAAACAGGGAACACAATTCAACAATCGATATTAGAATTCAAAACTTTGATAAGTAGAACTCTAATAAACTATGCTGAAATTCAAAGATTGCTAAATTTTAAAATCCATGAACGATTCTTAATTTTTAAATCTTTAATAGTGCAAGATCCAGGAATGATTCCTGATTTCTGAACGTTTGCTAGTATAAAATTCAGGAACGATTCCCGATTTTTGAATTCACATTATACTTCAGTAATTTTGAATCTTTACTAGTGCAAAATCTAAAATTCAGGAAAGATTTCTTGTGTTTGAACCTTTATTAGTGCAAAAAGCCCAAGAACGATTCATGATTTTAGAATTTACATTATACTTCTGTAACTTTTAACCTTTAAATATTAGGATATTATTAGTGTTTGTACCTTTATTAATGCAAAATTCAGGAATGATTCATGGTTTTTGAATTCACATTATATTTCAGCAATTTTTAACTTTTAATTACAAAATCCAAGATAAATTACTCTTTTTTAAACCTTTACTAGTGCAAAATTCAAAAAAATTCAGGAACGATTCATGTTATTTGAATTCACATTATGTTTCAACAATTAGAGCTACTGCTTCAAATCATTCAAACTCGAAGAATAATTCATGAATCTTAAACTTATATATATTTAAAGTTCAGTAGTCATTCCTGATGTTCTTCCGTATTTTAAGTAGAAGTATTTTTATTCAGACTTGTATTTTCACATTAATAAGTACTGGTTACTTGCCAATACGATTTAAAATATATCTAAACTTTAATAGCCTACCTAAAAAGTAGTTAATGACCAATTTTCACTAAAATTCCGAACAACCCTAGTTATGTTATCAAGGTGACAGTTCAGTTATTGATTTAACTGATATGGACCAGAACTCGGAGGACATCATCAAAATCTGGAGAATAGAAAAGCTACTGCCAAAACCTTTTACTTCAGTGACACATATTTTTAATCAGTACAACTTGTACTAGAATTCAAAATCCAACAACATTTCATGAGGTTTAAACATTTAAAAATTCAAAACCCCAGCATCATATGCTGAATTTCAGCATTTGTAAAGGCAAAACCCCAACATCATATGCTGGAGTTGAAACCCAGGAAGGATTTATGGAGTTATACACGCCTTATTTCTTTCTACTACGACTCTTCATCCTCACACGAATCAAAAAAATATGAAAAACTTATAAGAATGTATTGAGCTTTATGTATTTATGTATCAGTAGTGATTAGTTGTAACTAATACATAAGTTAGTTAGAAGTAGTTGTGGCATAAGGTGAGACACACGTGTGTCTATATATACATGTACATATCTAGAACATTCCACACATAATGTGAATATACAATACGTTTTCTGTATCTCTCTCTCTCTCTCTCTCTCTCTCTCTTTTCCATTTTCATGGAGCTCATCATAGAACTCCATTGTTGATCACCTTTAGCTCTCATCATCTTGACATGGTATCAGAGCGCGGGAGCTCGTAATCCCTGAAATTCTCGATTTTCATATCTACTTTTTTGTCTTTGCCCTAATTTCTTCGATAATTTTGATTTGCCCTAATTTCGAACAAAAATCGCGCAAGTCAGCGATTTGCCTCAATTGTTCACATTCTCGTTCAATTTCACCTCTGTTCTACTTTCTCTCGTTCAATTTCATCTCCTTATATTTAGATGGCTATTCTCGATTAGAGTGACCCGACTGATGTCGACACACATGCAAGTGTAGTTGCGGTGGCCGGTGGAGTTGCTAATGCTGGAGTTGACATTAACAACCCTCTCTACCTTCATCCGTCTGATAAACCTGGGCCTATGCTGGTTTCTGCACCTTTTAGTTGAACTGGATATTGCTCATGGCGGTGTAGTTTTATGTGAGCCTTATTCGTTAAGAACAAGCTTGGTTTTATTAGTGGGCAGTGCAAACGGCCGGATTCTCAGTCTGTCGATTATCGCTAGTGGGTGCGATGTGACGATATGGTCACTTCATAGATCCTAATTCCCTTTTGAAGGACATCGCAGATAGTGTTGAGTATGCAAATGACGCTGTTGAATTATGGACATAATTGGAAGATCGTTACGAGCAAACTAATGGTGCTAGACAGTATCAAATCCAGAAAGAGATTAATGATCTGACTCAGGGAGCTCTCAATATCATGAACTATTACACCAAAATGAATAAACTTTGGGAAGAATTGAGTAACCTAAGTATGAAAGCACAATGCAATTGCCAGTGTAATTGTGGTGCCAAGGAAAAATTATACAAGGCAGAGCAGGATAGGTGCTTGATCCAATTTCTTATGGGACTGAACGAGATGTACATAGTAGTGCGTGGAAGCATTTTAATGATGAATCCTCTTCCTTCATTAGCACAAGCCTTTTCCTTACTCATTCAAGATGATAAACAAAGGGAGATGCGACCCCCCAATCAACTGGTTTTTGAGTCGACTTCTCTTCACGTGAATGCATAGGGAAATGCAAATTCTAATACTCAAGGGAATGCTAACTTCAGAACAAACTATCGTGCAAATAACCAGTCTGTTGGAGGTACAATTTCACGTCCTTTTTTGCAATTATTGCAAAACTATAGGACACACTAGAGATAGATGTTACAAAATGCACGGCTATCCCCAGAACTACACTCCAAGTCCTAGAGTTAATACCAAAGGGAAACTTATCATGGCTAATGCACATGCCACATCTACTGAGGAGTTGTCTGTTAAGGAAGATGGTTCAAGCTCACAGGACAAGCAGCACAATGTGGCAACTATTGGAATCATAAAGAAGAAATATGGTCAGTTAATAAACCTGCTTTAGCACCTTCAAAGTACCAATGGAAAGGACTCTACTGATACTCACCTGAGCAGTGGAGTAGTCAATTTCGCAGGTATTATGGCTTGCTTCTCTTCTGTTAATCTTGGCAATTCTCATTGTAAATGTTTCAGAACTATGTCTGACACATGGATACTGGATTTTGGTGCCTCATACCACATGATATACAATAAATCTCTTTTCCTTGAAACTAAACCTTTGTGTTATCCCCTGTTAGTTGCATTTCCAAACGGTTATAAGGTGAAGGTGACAGAAGTTAGTAGTGTTGCACTTACATCTCAAATTCAACCTCATTTCTGTCTCCTCTATGACTGCACATCTAAACTCTCTGATTGCCTTTACTGCTTCTTCATGTCTACTGCAGGCCCCTTCAATGAAGAGACCTCTGGTGATTGGTAAGATCAAAGGTGATCTGTTTCTCTTATGTTCTCATTGCTTGGATAATGGTAGCTCAATTTCTAATGTTTCTGTTACCTCTACTCTACTTCCTCATTGTGATGTAAATACTCCACAGTTTCAATCTCTTTCACCTGTAAATAGGTCAACTGATAATAAGACAGTCCATTGCTTTGCATTCTTTTAATTTTTCTCAATTCTCTTCCATACCACATGATAATAATGTAGATGTCTTGTGGCATAACAGACTTGGGCATGTCCCTTTTGTTAAGATGAGAAGCATTTCTACTATACCAGTCACCTTTTCTTCTAAGCAATCTTTCCTTTGACCCATTTGTCCCATGGCATTGCAGTCTAGATTGCCCTTTCCCCAAAGATCCAGCATTTCTACCAAGCCATCTGAGCTCTTACACGTGGATCTGTGGGGTCCTTATCATGTTCCAACCAATAGAAATCAGAAATACTTCCTCACTATGGTAGATGATTATAGTAGAACCACATGGACTCACCTACTAAGTTGCAAGAGCAATGCACTCCAAATCATCCAAGCCTTTGTATCTTTAATTGAAACTCAATTTCAGAAGTCCATTCAATCTATATGATGTGATAATGGACTGGAATTCACTTGCACAGAAGCTACTCTATTTTTTCAATCCAAAGGTATAATTCATCAAAAGACTTGTCCTTACACCCTACAACAAAATGGGGTGGTAGAAAGAAAACACAAGTACCTTCTTGAGACTGCCAGGGCCCTGCTTTTCCAATCAAGGTTGCCTTAGAAGTTCTTGGGAGAATGTATCCCTATTGCAACCTATCTTATAAATAGGCTACCCACTGTACTGCTAAAAAATAAGTGTCCTTTTGAACTTTTATACAATAAGAAACCATCCTACTCACATCTAACATCATTTGGTTGCTTATGCTATCCCACTGTGCCTAAAGTACACAGAGATAAACTTGAACCCAGGAGTGTTCCCCATCTTTTTGTTGGATACCCTTTCAATAGCAAAGGATATAAAGTATTGAATTTCACCACTCACAAAATTCATGTTTCCAGAGATGTCGTTTTCCATGAAACTATCTTCCTATTTGCTAGTCCACAGTCACATGTTGCTCCTTCTCCATCCTCTGCTCCTTTCCTGGACTCTCTTGACACCACCAATACTCCACTTGTTCCTCATCCTGACTCCTTTCCTTCTCACTCTCCTAATTCCTTTCTTTCTCCCTCTCCTGAATTACAATCTTCCCCTGCTTCCCCATCTGTATCTCCACTACATACTTCTCCATCTGAATCTCCAGCACCTGAGCATGCACCTACACTTAGGAGATCTCAGAGAGAACATCACATGCCTTCTCACTTACAAGACTATGTTTGCTCTATCCCCAAGTTAAGCTCAGACATTCCTGCTACCTCATCCTCATCTCTTGTTGCTTTGTTTCTTTGCATCATCATATTTCACTTGAATCCCTACTTCATGATAGTCATTCATTTGTGATGAATGTTTGTAATATTAATGAGCCATACTCATATGAGGAGGCAACACTTAACCCAGCTTGGCAGGCTGTTATGACTCAAGAGTTTGAGGCCCTGCATGTCAATCTGTCACGACCCCGGTTCGCCCTCCGTGAACCATCGTGACGACACCTAGTCTCTACGACTAGGTAAGCCTAAATTGCGAAAAAGAAACCAAAATTTGCGGAAGTAAAACAATTTATAACAGAAATAAGAAATAACCAGTGTATAAATGTGCCGCTCGGCATACACCATATTTAACTCTTAAAACCAACACATAAATCCAAGACCCGGAAACCCATGAATCACAAGCTAAGAAATACTACATAGCTGTAACTCCGGAATATCTAACAAGAACTGAAATACAGAAGGGCTAATACTAAACAGCAAGAATAGAAAGAGACTCCTCGGTCTGCGGACGCATCAGATATACCTCGAAGTCGCTATAGCAGTCGCCTCGCCTCAGGGGTGGTAGGACTGAGTCAAAGTACCTGGATCTGAACATGAAAGAAAACATGCGCAGGAAGGGCATGATTACACCACAACGGTACTCAGTAAGTGCCAAGCCTAACCTCGGTCGGGTAGTAACGAGGAAGGTCAGGGCCCTACTGATATTAAATATAATATAAGTTCGACAGTGTAAAACAGAGCAATATAAATGAGTTCAGTAGTAAGGAATAACATAGAATAGAAAGAACAACAACAACTATAACAGAGACAAATAATCACGGAAAGGAGTACAACTCAACACAAAGATAACAACCGGGGATCTCCCAGGATACCGTCCTGTAGTCCCCAATATAAATATCCAGTGGCTCTCCCGGGTGCAGTCCCGTAGTCCAACTCGTAATGCGCGGGGATCTACCAAAAATCCGATCCGTAGTCCCAAACGTAAATATCCAGTACAGGGGGAATCTAAGGGTGCAGTCCCGTAGTTCCAAAGTAAATGTGCCGGGGGATCTACCGGAATATAATCCGTAGTCCCAAAGTAAATATGCAGGGGGATCTACCGGGATACCGTCCCGTAGCCCCAAAGTAAACACACAATAACAACACGAAGAAATACACAATTCAATCCAAATTCCATACTAAGGTAAAACATGTACTTCTAGCCTAGCATGTTGCACATAATCCAAATAAGGCAGTTTGGGAAAGTAAAGCAGTTAAGTCATATAGACATGCTTCCCTAAGCTAACAACAAGCTTAAATTGCAAGTAGTATAAACAGGAAATAGAAACACAATTAAAATTACTTAAAGAAAACTGTATTTTCAACAATTAGCACAAGTACGCACTCGTCACCTCACGTACAAGGCATTTCAAATATCAATAATACCAAATCCTAAGGGGAGTTTACCCCACGCAAGGTTAGACAAGCCACTTAACTCGAACCGGCTCAAATGTCAACCTGAAACCACGTTCTTGCCACGAGTATCCGACTCCAAATGGCCCAAATCTATTCCATCCGTCGCGAACTCGATGCGTAAATTCCACTGAAACTCAGCCTCTCGATTCCTTCTATGCGTACGCGACACCTATCCTGCGAACGCGAGGCACCAAATCCTTAGCCCTTCGCGAACGCGGAGCTCCCATCGCGAACGCGAAGGGTAAAATTCCTCTGCAATAGCTGAACAAAATCTGCAACTTTTTAACAACTTAAAATGATCCGTTGAGCATTCGAAACACCCCCCGAGGCCCTCGGGACCTCAACCAAAGGCATCAACATATCCTAAAACCTTATTCAAACTTGTACCAATCTTCAAACACTTCAAACAACATCAAATCAAACAAAACACATCGGATTCAAGCCTAAGTTTCTAAAATCTTCCGAATTCCGCTTTTGATCAAAAACCTAACCAAACCCCATCCGAATGACCTGAAATTTTGCACACAAATCCCAAATGACATAACGGAACTTTTTTAACTCTCGGAATTCCATTCCGACCCTCGGATCAAAATCTCACTATCGAACCGGAAACTTCAAAAATTCAACTTTCGGCATTTCAAGCCTAAATTAGCTGCGGACCTCCAAAACACAATCCGACCACGCCCCTAAGCCCGAAATCACCAACGGAGCTAATAGAACCATCAGATTTCCATTCCGAGGCCGTCTTCACACTGTTCCGACTATGGTCAAATTTCCAAGACTTAAGCTCTCTTTTGGGGACTAAGTGTCCCTAAACTCTCCGAAACTCAAAACCGAACATCCCGGCAAATCAAAATAGCGGAAATAAACTTGGGGAAAGAAATTAAAAGAGGATCGGGGCGTAAATTCTAAAAACGACCGGCTGGGTCGTTACAGTTAGAGAATTTGAGTTTTGATTTATGTTAGAAATCATGTTTAGGCTATGTGCTGGTACTATTGGGACCCACAACAATCGTTCTTTTGGTGTTGAGTTATTTTCTCAATTTGCAGTTATGTACTCAGTCGGATTAATCATTGCATATCATATCTCAGTCTCTATTGTCATTTATCGTCACATCATGTATCATTGTTTTGGGCTGGTTGGCATGAGTGTTGTGAGCCCGAGAGACTGGAGAGATTGATGACTAAGTGAGGCCGAGGGCCTGTTTGTGAGTGATGTTGATGGGATCGGGTTGCGCACCACGACAAGTATTATTGACTACTGATGGGATCGGGTTGCACGCTGCAACAGATATTATTGATTCATTATGGGATCGGGCTGTGCGCCGCAACAAGTTTTATTAGGGCTTGGCAGGATCCGCCCCTCCGGAGTCTGACATACTAGCAGTGAGCGCAGATACCGTTCAATGCTGAGTGACTGAGTGTGATGAGCGAGAATTGAGATAGTCAGATTGTGTACTCTAAGAGTGTAAGTACCTGAGTTTTTCATTATGTTGCATAACATGCGACATGCACATTGACATGTAGATTCAGAGATGTAATATTCCTCTTGTAGTCATACTTGGCATATTTTATCTCTATGGGGCTTAACTGTTAAACTTGAAAGTATGCCTACATTCCTGTACTATGTACCAACAGATTATGAGTTACTCTGAGATATTATTGTCATATTTCCTGTCATTATGTACTGCTAAATTCTGTATTTGGAAGGTATTGGTTGATCTCGTCATTGCTTTCAGCCCAAGGTTAGTCTTGTTACTTGTTGAGTACATTGGTCGATTGTACTCATACTACACTCTGCACTTCGTGTGCAGATCCAGGGCACGACGGTTGCTGATTTTGGAGCTTTATCAGTTCGGAGACTATCGAGGTAGATACTTTAGCGTCCGCAGACCTTGACTTTCCTATTTTTTCTTTCTAGGTTTTTTATACTATTCTACCTTCCTAGACAGTGTTTTAGCAGTTAGACCATGTTATTGTATAGATGCTCGTGTATTAGTGACACTCGAATTTTGGAATATTTTGTATTGAGTTACGGTATTTTCTTACAGTTATTATGAGAACTTATTTACTTAAGCCTATTTCAGTATGTTTAAATTAAAGATGTTTGTTATTTGTGAATTGTCGCGTTGCCTAGTATCGCGATAGGCGCCATCACGGCACATTTATTTTGGGTCGTGACACATGCCAACACATAAAGAGAATTGGCAATATTTTAGTCTTATATTAGGTATGGCAAAGGGAACCCCAAAAAATTGGCATATATAGCCAAATCCTAAATAAACCTACTTTCTTATTTATTCTCTCTTCCCGAATTTCTTTTCCAATTTTTTTCTTCAATCTTTTCTTTATTTCTTCTTCTTCAATCTAGCAAATTTCCTTCTTCAATCTAGATTTGGAAAGGCATGTTCTTTGATAATGTTTGGGAGGTTGTAATGGTTGAATACATTTTTCTAAGAAGTTTAGATCTTCTCATCACAACGGCAACTCCGTAAAAAGATTTGTCTTCTATACATCGCGATATACAAATAATATAATATATATATATTGATAAAAAGGCAACAATAATTGTTGAATAACTATGGGTGTGTTTGGTATGAAGGAAAATATTTTCCATGAAAAATATTTTCCTAAAAAATATTTTTCTTAAAAATGAGCGATTTTATCACTTATTTTCCCTTGTTTGGTTGGTGAGTGGAAAACTTTTGTCGAAAAATATTTTCTAGTGTTCTGTTAGAGAGTATAAAATATTTTTAGGAAAATAATTTTTTATATTACTCTCCTCAACGCACCTTCCCCAAAATCCCCATGTTTCATATACTCCTCCCCCCTCCCCCAAAACCTCCACCCTGGATTCTATTTTCTTAAAGAATTTAATTATTTTTTTCAAAATTCACACAAACCCAAAGGAACTAATGTGCTAGTTTACTTTTTTACACACGATCAACGTTCAAATTTGAGTTTGATAACAAAAAAGAAAATACTTTATTTTCTTGAAAAAGAAAGTATCTTTTCTGCATCATGAAAAGAGAAGAAAATACTTAGTTTGTTGAAATGAAAAAAAAAAAATTCTACATCATAAAAAGAAAATACTTATTTTGTTGAAATGCATGAAAAAGAAATATTCACTTTGCTGAAATAAAAAAAAGTACTCGATCTACACCATGGAAAGAAAGTACTCTTAATAATAATTCTATTTAGGATAGGTGATGGGCAAGGTTGGGGTGGGTGGGGTGTGGTCGGGTGGAGGGGGTTGGGGTTGGGGTTGGGGTTGGGGTGGGGTGGGGTGGGTGAGAGTGCTTTGGGGGTGGGGTGGGGTGAGGGTGGGTGGGTTGGGTGGTTTGCGGCGGGGTAGGTGAGCGTGGGTTGGTGGGAATGGGGAATAGGGTGGTTAAGGTTGAACAAGAGTTTTGAAAAATATTTTTCCTCATTTTGATAGGGAAAATATTTTCCTCCAATTGGATGAAAATGAGTTGATGAGGAAAATGTTTTCCAAAACATATAAGCCAACCAAACATGAGAAAATTGGAAAATATTTTTTGAAAAATATTTTCCTTCATGCCAAACACACCCTATATATATGATTTCATAATTTCGATACACAAAGAAGGAAAGTACAGTTTTAATATACATGTGATATATATTGTGATATACACATTATTATTGTGATATATATTTATTGGCTATTTGATGTCAATATCTATAAATAGGGTTATTTTCTGCTAATTATACGGGTATGTTATCACACTATACCAAAATGTATATATATATATATATATATATATATATATAAGATTTATATATTTTTCGATTATTATTTTTATCGCGGCGGTACAATATCTATTTGTCCAATTAACATTCCCGAATTGAGAGGGATTTGTCTGATCCAAATCGATTCATGGCCGTTATTGGGCCAACTTTGATATCTAGATGACGTTGCAATTCCTTTGACGTCATCAATCTTAGTAGGAAATTTAAAAGTTAATGAAATCCCAAGGACAAAATATAAAAGTGTATATAATTCTGTATCCTTTTGGGATTTGAGAAAAGTAAAAGGTAGAGGATATGTTTTCACGTATATCTAGGTTAGTTTTCTCTACAGTCACTTCTCTTTGCTTTAACAATCTTTCTCTTTATTAGCCCCCCCAAAAAAAAATATGACAATCTTTCTTTTTCTTTTTCTATTTCTCTTTATGCTACTTGTCTTTTCATTTATTTATTGATCTATTTATTTTAATTTGTCTCAAATTCAAGTAATAAATCGGAATTATCTTACTTTATCTGTCCCAATTAATATGGTTACTCACACATATGTAAAATAATGATTTGAATATTGAAGTTTTTTTGTCACAGAATTTCCTCAATCCGTTTTACATTATTTTATTTTAATTTACGAATAGAGTAAACTTTTTATTTACACTGTATTTAAATATAATTTTCTTACTTCATGTCTGCATTTTATTTCCGTTATGCAAATTCAATATTCATTTTTCCTTTTAGTATGTCATAAGTATCAATTAATATAATGTTTTAGCTGTATTCATTTTTTAATATAAACACATGGCGGAATTACACTTCCACTTTTTAAAATTCCTAGAGAAAAATAAAAGTATTTTACATAAAATTTGGAGTGAGGAACTCCTTTTTATGGAAAGTCAAATCAACAATTCAGTATAAGAATATAGCAATACCCGAAAAATGAGTAAATCATTTAAAAAAATAAATCTAAAATTTGATTTTTGATTGTCATATTCCGTGATAAGACACTTAAAAATATTTTTAGGGCTTCTATTATGTTTGTTTCATTATATGCATCTTATTTAATTTTGATAGACCATAAAATTTTAAAAATACAAAACAAAATGTTGAATCTTATGATTTTAAATTAAACTGTTTGTGTAACAAACAAAGAATATCTTTTTAATTGTCAATTTTAAATATGTAATAAATGAAAGAATCTTATGAGTTTAAACTAAACTTTTGTATAACATAACAAGAATATCTTTTGAATTTTTGGTTTTAAACATATAATGTCATTTCTATAAATGAGCGTCATTATTAAGGACAAAAGAAACACTGGAATTCAAAATTTACGGTACTAATATAGAAATATTATATTTTTAAATAAATTTAATAAGAAGTAAGACACATAGATTAAAGAAGAATTAACCCAACTAGCCACCACCTAATTTCTTAAACTAAATATAGCCGGCGGATGTGTAATATATGTAATATTCATATATAATATATGTATAACTATGTATAACCATTGTATACTGACTAGAAAAAGTCGACGAATGTATAATATATGTAAAATTCATATATAATATGTGTATAACTATGTATAATCATTATATAACCTATATATACTGGCTAGAAAAAGTAAATATTTAATTTAGCAGGCTTGTGTAACAATCCCATTAAAAAGGGAGAGAATAGTAATCTTATTTGACTAGGTACAACACTTAAGGGGGAAAATAAATACTTTTAAAACTTGTGATTTTAAATACTCCCTCTGTTTCAATTTATTTTGAATCTATTTTCTTCTTAGTTTGTGACAAAAAGAATGACCTCTTTCCCTATGTGACAAGTTTAAAAGTCTTTTCCCTTTTCTTAAGCTCCGCGCCCAATCAAATGGATTCATATAAACTGAAACGGAGCGAGTATGTATATGTATCTATATAAAACTTTTAGCATAATATTTAGCCATTAGAGATAAAATAAGAAAAATTAAATTAAATTATTTTCAATTTAAGAAAAAATATTCTTTTTTATGCGTCTGTTGTCGTCCAGGGAATGTTTTTCTGACAACAGCATGCACAACACGTCCTCTGTCTATATACATCTCTTGTCATTTTTGTCTCCTCCGTAACGTCATTCACTCAGAAAATGCAGAACCAATATCTTTTAATTGTGTAAAGAAAATACTTTCGAATTTTTTAATGAATTTAAAACGGCAATAAAGAAATTATATCACGATTCATGTGTGATATATGTCTCGATCTCGCGAAGTATTTTGTTTTTTTTAGTTTCCCGCCTGGTATTCGATATTCGTATTGGAACCCGACTATATTCGAATTCGCGTTGCGTAGGATCCCATTCGAGAGGAAGCAATCCCTACCAAAGATTTTTCCATACCCAGGACTCGAACTTCAAATATCTGATTAAGGGAAGAGCAGTCCATAAGTATTCAAGATCCACATATAAAGCAATTTGCACAAAGGACAACATAAATTTAAAAAAGAAAAAAGAAAAAACAATGGACCCAATTTTCAATAATTCAACGTTAGGTTTACTGTCTCATATGAAACAAGTTGTTCCATCCTTTGACTTATTATTATTTTTACTTTTCAGTGTCAATAGTCTTTTTTTCTTTTTGTTTCTCTTACTTGTTCGTACTCGCATTAAGGCTCGACTAATTTTAAGAAAAATTTATATTGAGGTATTAAATGTCCCATAACAAAGCGACTTCTTACTCAAAACTCGAACTCAAGACCTCTAGTTAAGGACGAACAAGTACTTACCGCTCCACCACAACCTTATTAACAATGTCAATAATATTTGGTTTGATTTTACATAATATTTAATCGAAGCAACTATTATAAATAGTGACCTGATAATCTCCTGGAGAGAAAATGAAAATGGGAAAGAAATCAATCATGCATAGATTAGCAGATTTTCCACTGATGCATACCTAACTTAAATTATTAATACTACTAAACTCTAATGAAATAAAAATAAAATACCTGTGCCACAAAATGTCAAAAGTCCTTTTTCGCCTAACGCTAATAATAGTCTAAAAAAAAAGACATTAGATATTGATAATATGCTCACCTAGATATGGCTGCAAAGGGTCTGCTTATTAGTTTGCCATACAGCTATGAGCTATGCCTGCCATTATTGTTTAAGTTTATATTTATTCACTATCAACATAAAGTTTTTTTTACATGATCAAACAATAAAAAATATGTTAAAAAAAGTTGTAAATACAAATGTGTGGAGTATTAGTTACTAAGAAATAAGGTAAGTAATCAGTTTCTACAAGTCTACAACATGTTAACTTGCACTTATATCGTAAAATTCTTACGTTAGTAGTGGATATAAAGTCAAACTTTTTATTGAAGATATTTGGATACATATATTTGTCAAGACGTTTGACTAGGGATGTTTTGCAATAATTGGACACAAAAAGGTTCACAACGCATGCATGTTAGTCCCTCCTCAAAATGAAGGGCTTGGACATAGAGTCCGGAACCTAAATATTATTTTTTTGACTCAAAGTACATTAATAAGTGTAAAAAAAAAGTTACCATTTTATATATAACGTCAAAATACAAGACGCTATACCTTAA
This sequence comes from Nicotiana attenuata, assembly GCF_001879085.1. Classification (NCBI taxonomy): domain Eukaryota; kingdom Viridiplantae; phylum Streptophyta; class Magnoliopsida; order Solanales; family Solanaceae; genus Nicotiana; species Nicotiana attenuata. The sequence continues at coordinate 111,798 of NW_017670655.1, read as the reverse complement.
CGGTAACTTTTGCCGTTAAGGTATAGCGTCTTGTATTTGGACGCTATATAGCCTGACGATTTGACTGACATATACAGCGTCCTTAATTTATACGCTATACACATAGCGTACAAAAACAACACGTTGTACCCCTGATTATGGACCCACCAATAAGTTAACTGACATAACAATAATTTTAAATGTGTATAGCGTATATTCAAAGAACACTGTACGTCAAAAAATTTCCATATTCCGGGCTAGCCATTTCCTATATAAAGTGGTTAGGAATTTAGGAAAATTCATTCACAAAAAATTCTAACTCCCATTCAATTTTTTCTTGTTGTTAAATTCTTAAGCATTTAATTTTTTTCGTAATGTCTGAAGAGCGTAGAATAAGAGTTTCATTATATTGGGGTGAGGGGGCGGGGCGGGGGGGGGAGGGGGAGGATGAGGTTGTGATGGAGAATAATTCTGTGAGGTATAGTTTATCTCCACAGTGTCATGTTAAATTACCACTTACAATGGAGTACGATAAAATGATATCGTTGTTATGCAAAAAAATGGGTGTGAGGAAACGTTCAGTGATACTTAAAGTAACCGGAAGATCTCCGTATTCCGTCACTCTGCAAGGGGCTGCTTTTTACTCGGAGTTAAACATCTACGATGATAAAACTTTGAGGGATTTTTTGAGGACTCCGGATGAATACCGGGAATATCTTGTAATCAAAATGTTGGATATGTACGTCAAGGTCGAAGACGTTCCCAACAATGAGGTTGCCGGACAGGTTTCGGATAGCCCCCAGTCATCGGGTGGTTATTCTGGAGGAGTTTTTGCCGGACAGGTTCCGGATGAAAGAGTTTTCCTTGATTTAAACTTATCCCCCGCCTGCTTTACATAATTTACAAGACGAGTGGTAAGCTTTAAGTTTCCTTTGTGTTACGACGTACATTTTTGTTGTATTAAATTTATATTAACACTCATATATTTAACAGGGGGCACATGCCGGATATGAATTTTACAAATTATGAACCCAAGCATAGCTTTGGTGTGTTGGATCATGGTGGTCCATCCGGGAGTCATCACCTAAATGAAAATGTCCATCATGGAATTTCATCACATTACGACTTGTAAGTGAAGTGATACAGCTATATGGAAAGTATTTATTAAATTCAGTATCTTATTATTTTGTTGATTGTGCAGTGAAAACAAGCAAGTTGAACCAAATGTACTCACTCAATTGCCCGATGATGAACCATAACTCGGCCGACTGGCACCCGACGATGCAGTCTCGTCCTGTGGCCTGAAACCAGTGAGCTGTTGCAGCATGTCCAAATAAGCATCACGCGACATAGATCTCATAGCAATAGGTAGTGAAACGGCCATGCCATCAACGGGCAGGCCATATAAAACCTCCACGTCCTGCAGCGTGATGGTAGCCTCGCCAATGGGCAGGTGAAAAGTGTGCGTCTCCGGTCGCCACCGCTCATTCAACGCCGTGATCAAAGCCCAGTCAACCTGTATCCGCCCGATCTCAATAATCCTATAGAATCCCGTATCCTGGAGGCGATGAACTACACGCCCGTGGAGATCTTTGGGCCTCAGAAAATCCCACAGGTCGTCCACTCTCCTTGCGCGGAGAGTCTGGGACAGTAACTCTCCCTCCCATATATGGGCGGAAATGATCGCCCTGAAGCACTAATAGCTCACGAGAATAAGGCCCAGGATGTATAGGCGGCGTGTCCATGTCGTCAACTGTAAATTAAACAACATTAATTGTATGTTTATTATTTAATTGTACAAGGTATATATACCTATTGGGTTCCAGGCTCAATATTTGAGGCCCAGTAGCACCAAACTATCATGAATATTTATGTGTGTCAAATTCAATATTTTGATAATTTTGTGTGTGTTTGTTTTATAATTTAAATTCTTAATTTTTAATTATTTAATTGTACAAAATATATTAGGTTCCAGGCTCGATATTTGAGGCCCAGTAGCACCAAACTATCATGAATATTATGTGTGTCAAATTCAATATTTTGATAATTTTGTGTGTGTTTGTTTTATAATTTAAATTCTTAATTTTTAATTATTTATTTGTACACATATATATACCTATTGGGTTCCAGGCTCGATATTTGAGGCCCAGTAGCACCAAACTATCATGAATATTTATGTGTGTCAAATTCAATATTTTGATAATTTTGTGTGTGTTTGTTTTATAATTTAAATTCTTAATTTTTAATTATTTAATTATACAAAATTATATAGCTATTGGGTTCCACCGTCGATATTTGAGGCCCAGTAGCACCAAACTATCATGAATATTTATGTGTGTCAAATTCAATATTTTGATAATTTTGTGTGTGTTTGTTTTATAATTTAAATTCTTAATTTTTAATTATTTAATTGTACAAATATATATACCTATTGGGTTCCAAGCTCGATATTTGAGGCCCAGTAGCACCAAACTATCATGAATAATTATGTGTGTCAAATTCAATATTTTGATTATTTAAGTATACAAAGTATATATTTTCATCTGCCAGTATAAGAAATACTTAAACTACAGGGATTCTACGCTAAAATACTATACAGTTTACTACGCTAAAAGGTTCTACATTTTACTACGCTAATAAATAAACTGAATATAAACAACAAATATATTTTAATCACATAACATTTACAAAAATACATATAACATACTAGTTCCGCAAATAAAACACAAAACGACATGGAAACACTAATATCTAAATTCGGATATTAACATAAAAAATTAAATCTCAATTTTATATTTTTTTAGAGCACTAAATCTATGTCCGGATAAATATAACATACTAGTTTCGCAAATAAAACACAAAATGACGTGGAAACACATTCAATCAACTAATATGCATTATTATACAAGTTTCGACATAAAATAAATCGAAATATCTCGATGTAGTGTTTTGTGTGAAAATTTGGAGATGAAGGAGTTAAACCACAATAATACGATGCTCTACTACGATGTGGGACCTACGTTCTTAACCTTTTGTGTGACGGGAGGGGCCCACAATTTATTTTTTTTAAACACGAGCAGGGGGGGAGGACCAGAAGCAGTAGAGTTTCAAAAAAATGGGGGAAAGGAGTTTCTGGTCGGGGAAGAAGACGAAGGGCAATATTTAATTAGGGGTATAGCGTTTTTTATTTATACGCTATATATATAGCGTAAAAAAACAAAACGCTATAGCTGTCAGTCAAATCGACAGTATATATAGCGTGCAAATACAAAACGCTATACCTTAACGGCAAAAGTTACCGTTAAGTTATAGCGTTTTGTATTTGCACGCTATATATCGAAAGGTATTTTTTTATAATTATTAAGGTAATTTGAGTCCAAAAAGACAATATTTAGTTTCCGGACTCCTTGGACATAGGAGCATGGGAGTTAAATACAATAAACAAAAACACTCAAAGTACCATAAATAGTGAATGTATTGACATTAAATGGTAATGAAGGGGCTTTCGTATGTGTTTCCCCTGTTACATACCTCTTGATGTTTGTAAGTTTTTGAATTTAGTGCCCCTACGACTTGTATATTTACCTATAAGGAGAACAACCTACTACCTCTTGTGACTCGCATGCATGCCGAAGGAAATACTATTACATTTCCATGGGAAGAACGGGACAAGTGTTAAATAATAATTTAAAAGAAACACATGATAGTTTTGGTAACACTCTTTAAGGTTATAGTAGGAGGAAGGGGAGCCTTAACAGTAAAGTTGTCTCCTGTGATCTATAGATCACGGGTTTAAGTCGTAGTAGGAACCACTAATGCTTGAATTAGGGTAGGCTGTCTACATCATACCCTTAGGGTGTGGTCCTTTTTTGGACCCATTCTTTAGGTTATACTATAACGTGTTGTTTGTAGGCTGCGTGTATTAGTGAAAAAGGGACCCGCCATGTGGGTCTATTAAATAGTGATACGTGTCAGCAAAGTTTGGAGAAAAGTGAAGAATGACATATAAAGATGATATGTGAAACACTCCCGGGACCGAAGATACTCGTACCGTGCTTGTTAGCCTCGGAACTGGTCATCATAAAATAGTCCGGATCAGGTGTGGGAGAATATCTCATAATTACAAATGAGGAAGGAATCAATTAATCTCGGATTATATAGGATTTACCATCATTACACCATCAGTTACAAATCAATTATTAATAAATGCAATAAATGATTGTAACGGGCAGAACAAGGCAATCAATTACAAGATTGACTCAACAGGCATGAGATTGACTCAACAGGCACGAAATTGACTCAACAGGCACGGGATTGACTCATCAGTTACGAAATTAACTCATCAATTATGAAATTAACTCATCAGTTACGGAATTAACTCATCAGTTATGGAATTCCAGCATTTACACAGCTGTTACAAGTGTTCCAAAAGTAATGGATGGATTGAGTAAATTCTCATAATGGACCCATAATTCAAGGAGAATAGTTACTTAGATTTAGCCCTATAAATAGACATACTTTTACCACCATGAAGGGAATCTAATTTTCTTCTCTACAATTATATACATTGTAATATATAGCATCTTGCTCTCAAGTTAGCCATTGTTCGGTCTTTCAAGCTCTGTTCGGCTCATTATCCTATCAAGGATCATTCAATAAGAATTCTTTCTTCTCTGCTTTATTTTAATTATATTATCTGTCATTGAATTTATTTTTCACTTCTCTATCACGTTGCATTAACGAAAATTTATATCTTTCGGATTGAATCGGTTGTTTGTGGCCCGTCTTATAAAATTATTGCTTTGACCTTGAAAACTATTTTTTGGGTTAAACAGTTTGGTTCGGTTGCCGGGAACTCAAGCAAATTTGCTATTCATCCAAAGATAGTAACAATTTTTGTTAATATTCGCTTCTTTTCAGTTTAAACCTTCATCATGGCCGAAATTTGTCAATCAACACAGTTGAGGACAACCAAGTTGGAGATAGCTTTACCATGCAAAATAAAAAGGAAAGAATAGCCATGATAATGATAAGCAAGCAACAAGCAGAGAAAATGGAGAATGTACATCGGTATATTGGTACCGCAACTATTAGTACCAGAACTGATTATAACGGATCTGTACGAAATAGTTTCGGAACATGAGGTTCAGATACAACAGGTAATTTTAATTTACAAAATTTAGTTCTAACCTTACAGAAACAGATCAAGGAATAGAGGGAGCGGATAGAACACCTCCAGGAATTCCTATCTATCCTACGAGAATGATATGCATAATCGTTACAACACCGGGATTTAAACAGAAGAAGACACGATAAGTCGAATCGACACTAATAAGATGTCCAAAAACAGCTTCGAAAACCAAACCGAGATGATTCCGGATCCGATTGAAGGAGTCAGAAGAATAACGCCGGACCTTCCCGGAACTGAGGAGTAAACTTTAAATTCGATATAATACAAAGCTCCGAATAGAGGAAGACACACTCATTCAATTGAAAGTCAAAAACATGTGTGGTGATCAAACGGATGTGATTCTTGGGTGATCCGAATCTAAACGCAAAAATCTGAAAAATAGGTTCGAGCAAAGAGATACGAGATTTTCTTCACGGGCTGGAAAAGAATCGGATCTACCCGACCATGTAAGGAATTACCTTGCTATGTTGCAAAATTCCACAGGAGAAGAATGAAGATTAGGAATAACATGGGTAAAACACCCACGAGATTGCTTACAAAGATACCACACCTAACAACTGAAAAAGAAGAGATAGCCGCGGGATGGAATAGACCACGAGGAAGGAAGGTTCATTAATAACCTTGGACAATTATACAAATATTTTCAGAAGCAATCATTGAACCGAAGGCATCAGAAGCCACAAGGTCAAATGCTGAAGAACTAGAAATTATCATTGACTTCCCAAATAGGAAGGTTTACGTTGGTCGAGACTCGACACCAAAATTAAAGGTAAGTTGATTAAACTTTTATATGCTAACAAAAATTTCTTTGCTTGCCTCCATGCTAACATAAAAGGTATACCACCGGAGGTAAAGGTTTATATGCTCAATATTGACCCGCGGTATAATCCGGTCAAGAAAAAGAAGAAACTAGAGTCAAATAATAAAAGATAAAGTTACAGAACTTCGAAAGATCGGTTTAGTCCGAAAAGTCGAATCATTCGAACTTGCTAGCTAACAAAAATGCATCATTACTTTCAAAATTCCGAGGAGAAAGATGATTGCTGGTACACCAAATTGTCTCGGATGTCTCAGTAAATGCAATTTTAATTCGAGAAGATAAAGGTACACATTCGCCTATCTATTACAAAATGCTCTTAGATACGAAAACTACATATCTACATTTTGATAAGTTGGCATTAATTGTAGCTGCCCTAAATCTAAGGCTTTATTTTCAATGTCATTCAATTCCCGTAGTCACTATATTTTTATTACGCAATATTTTGCATAAACATGAACTATCAGGAAGGCTAGCTATGAGTAATCGAACTTAGTGAATATGGTATTATTTATCAGCCACGTACGACTATAAAATCACAAGTTTAGCAGATTTCATGATTAATCTTAGCTCAGACATATTATCCGAAGCTGAAAAGAAAGTAGATGTTATTTCTGGGATAATTCTCGGGATCTGGACCTTCTACACAATTAGGTCCACAAGTACTAAAATTCCCGAGTTAGAGACAATGCTTAATGCATATCAGGGAAAGTAATTAGATAATTCATAAAAGTTATTTTATTACTAACAACAAAGCTGAGTATGAAGCATATGCTACATGGCTTGAATTAGCTGGGGGACTCAGAGCAAAAATATTAATTTAATGATTGATCAAATCCAAAAAAACTATGCAACCCAAGAAAATCAAGCCGGATGTGCTAGTCTCGGATCTACTACTGATATCACTGACTCTGAAAACAACTTCAGCCTCTTACTGAGAAATATCGTTTCCGGATCAAACAGTCTCGGGATCGAGCCATCTCTTATTTAGGCGATCCCTGATCTATCATCAACTCGAATGAAAATGAGGTAAGCTTGACTACTTTAATTTGGAATTGGCATAATAAATTCATTTATTACTTGCAGAATGGGACTTTACCCAAAGAAATCATGCTCTCGATAACTCTGAGTGTGTCTCATCCCGTACTGCCTTGTTGAAGGAGAATTATATTTGAGAATATTCAAGGCTCCAAATGCTAAAATGCCACATGGACCAAACAAACAAAATATATTATGCGAGAAATTTATAAAGAAAGCAGTGAAAATTACTCCAGTAATAAGGCTTTAAATCAAAAACTCATCAAAGTCAATATGAATAGCTCAAATCAAGATATGGTATGATCCTCGACAACATTTTGAAACCTCCGTAGTTCCCGTCCAGAGTACAAAATATTTGATAAAAAGAGCTCCGTTACCGTCCCTATGTTGGAACTGGACCATTTGAAAGTCCTTCAATATCGAAACTAACTATCCTACTGGGGACTATTAAACTGCGGATTGTCAAATTATGATTATAGTGCTTGAGTTCTCATACCTCAAAACTCAAACACTAGGAAGATTACTTATACTTGAAGATTAGTCAATTTGACCTGACATTATAAGAAGTGATACAAACAATTGATTGCCTTGGGAGATAGAATTCCTAAGAGTATTCCGATACTATTTACCAGCTCAACTCAGTTATTTGTATTGCTCATATCAAGCATAAACACTTCAAACAGTGTTGAATGAGTTCTTCAAAAATACATATACTACATGTACAAAAAAAGGATCGAGAACTCCATGTCAGAGTCAAGAATCCCACGATAAAAAGGAGAGTTTTACATCTAAGTCAAGATAAATGTATGCAAATAAGCCACCAGAATAAAGTTCACTTTGAACAAACACGTGACTTATATTCGGTCCAACAACGACCATTCAAGTTAAATATATAAGCCTTTCTTAATGGCTAATTGTATTATGACTCGAATCGATTATCCCGTATATATAAACGAAAATCTCAAAACTA
>NW_017670655.1:93368-103783 GCF_001879085.1 Nicotiana attenuata | reverse complement strand
AAAAAGGTCGACGTACGAGCAGCTAGCCCTTATAGTTGGAAAGATAAATGTAGATGCCACGGTCAGTTGTACCAGAACAGAATGTCCAGAGCCTTCAACAAAAGAGTTAAGCCAAGGAAGTGTACACTGGGGCAGCTGGTATTGAAGAAGATATTCCCACATCAAGATGAAGCCAAGGGGAAATTCTCTCCCAACCGGCAGGGTCCGTACATGGTTCACCGGGTTCTAACTGGAGGAGCCCTTATTCTTGCAGAAGTGGATGGAGAAGTCTGGCCAAAGCCAATCAACTCAGATGCAGTGAAACAATATTATGTGTAATCACCTATGATTTCTCTATGATGTAATTTGAACTACGCCTGACCTGATTTCCGTTTAAGAGGGGATACGTAGGCAGCCCCATGGGTTCGGTCACAATTTAATAAAAATTTCATTTTCCCCTACTATTGGAACTGGGGCAGAATTTTGAGGAGGGCCCTCAAAATTCCGAAGTTAGTCTTCAGCCACTCATCGCCAGGGATGCCACCTCAGTAAACTGGGGCAGAATTTTGAGGAGGACCCTCAAAATTCCGAAGTTGATTCTTCAGTCATTCAGCACAGCCGTCAGAAGTGCCAACCTAGTAAACTGGGGCAGAACTTTGAGGAGGACCCTCAAAATTCTGGAGCAAGGAAGGTTGCAATGTTTTGAACCACGTTGCAGTCGTTGGTTCATCTAAACAAAACCGTTTTCTACTTATGCTATATTTACTAAATCTTGCATAATTATTGTTCGAATTACTACTGTTTAGCGACGCTACCCCAACGATGCGCAATGCCGGAAGCCACGGGAAGACGAACTAACCTTCCCCCCTTTTTACAAAACTCACGATTTTTCTTTGGATGCAGGCGCTCAGGTTGCAAAATCGTTAGATATGCACTCATACTTTTTCAGGAATACAACTTCTCAGAATCATCACCTATTTGCAAGTGCTATCCGCACACGGCATCCCCACCAGCCAAAACCACACAACCAGTTATCGGCCGTCATCTATCAGCTAAGAGATTTCATTACTATTCGCCTGTTATTTTCCCGCATTGCATAAGGCTACCTTTCTGCCTTCCGAGACTAAGCGTTGTCTCCATCTGCATTTCCTGCATTGCATAAGGCTACCTTTCTGCCTTCCGAGACTAAGAGTTGTCTCCATCTGCACTTCCTGCATTGCATAAGGCTACCCTTCTGCCTCCCGAGACTAAGCGTTGTCTACATCTGCATTTCCTGCATTGCATAAGGCTACCTTTCTGCCTTCTGAGACTAAGCGTTGTCTCCATCCTGCATTCCCTGCATTGCATAAGGCTACCTTTCTGCCTTCCGAGGTTAAGCTCTACCTCCACCTGCATGGCTGAAATAACGCCACTTTATCTTTCTTGCATGGCTAAAATATCGCCACCTCACGTCTTGCAATCGGCTGAAATATCGCCAAACTTTACTTAAATTTCTGTCGGCTGAAATATCACCACTTTACTTTTTTGCATCGGCTGAAATATCGCCATTTTATTTCATATCGGCTGAAATATCTCCAAACTTTACTTAAATTTCTGTTGGCTGAAATATCACCATTTTACTTTTTTGCATCGGCTGAAATATCGCCATTTTATTTCACATCGGCTGAAACATCGCCTGTTTTGTTTAAATCTTCTGTCGGCTGAAACATCGCCATTTATGTTTTTGCATCGGCTAAAATACCGCCAAACCTTGCATCTCATGGGCTGAAATATCGCCAAATTGTCCAAAGGTGTCATCGTTCGGAGGCATCATCCTCATAGCCCGAGAACACCATGCCATGGCCCGAGGACCCCACTTTATATCTTGCACATCATTATTCAAAGGCATCATGGTTGGGAGGCACCATTATCATGGCCCGAGAACATCATTTCATAGCCTGCGAATCCTTAATTTTGCACTTCATGGCCCAGGACATCATGGTCCGAGGACGTCATCCTAACCGTCTGAGGACAGCATTCATGGTCTGACGGGAACTTGCATCATGTTTTAGTTTATGCACAATATACGCCTATATTGCTCACTTGCAGGTACAACGGCTAACAATGGCCGTCTCAGCAGGAGCGGTCCCGCTCCGGTTCTCGCAACTGATCAGCTTCCAAAATACCTCTTGCCTCTCCAAAAGTATCGCGTCCGTCCTTTCGAATCTCCATTAGCATGTTCCGTCAATGGTTCCTGAACTGCATACGTCCTGATTCCTGTAAATCAGGGATATGTAGGCAGCTCAGAAACCAGAGCTCGGTCAAATTCTTTGAAAATCGCCACTTCCGGTCAAAATTGGCCATCATATCTTTACTTGACAACTCTTTCATCCTTCCCGGGTAAAGAGGGGCAGCTGTTGATACCCAATTTTCCCTAAGTATTTTTATGTACTCAAAATATCCTCAAAATAGCATATGCATGCATATATAAGCATTCCCAAGAGTTTTGGTATTTTTCCTTATTTTTAAATCAATTTATTGTCTATTTTAACAGTACAAAATCCAATAATTATTCCCAAAATTATCATTTTTTNNNNCCACGACCCTCAACCCAGTTTTGAGACATAATCAACCACTACAAGAATGTAAGTGTTTCCACACGAGCTTACAAAAGGGCCCATAAAATCGATACCCCATACATCAAAGATATCAACTTCAAGAATGGTGTTTAGAGGCATCTCATCTTTCTTGGAAATCCCGCCCGCTCGTTGACATTGATCACACCCTTTTGACTAGATCACTTGCATCTTTGAACAAGGTTGGCCAATAAAAACCACAACCTAGAACTTTCGAAGCCGTCCTCGTCCCTCCATGATGGCCACCATAGGGGGAGGAATGAAAAGCCTATAGGATGCTAAATTGCTCCTCCTCAGGTACACACCTCCGGATTACTCCGTCGGTGAAAATCTTGAACAAGTATGGCTCGCCCCAATAGAAGTCCAGAATATCCCGTTTGAGCTTCTTCCTTTGGTTAGAAGAGAGCTCACACGGGATGATGCCAGTCATAAGGAAATTAGCTATGTCCGCAAACTATGGCATATCACTCATCGACACAGAAAGTAGTTGCTCATCGGGGAATGTGTCATTGATATCTAGGCCATCACACGGCCTTCCTTCCTCCTCCAAGCAGAACAAATGATCCGCCACTTGGTTTTCGCTACCTTTTCGGTCCACTATTTCCAAATCAAACTCTTGAAGTAATAAGACCCATCACATCAGTCTAGATTTGGAGTCTTTCTTTATCATCAAATATCTAAGAGCTGCATGATCGGTGTGCACTATGACTTTGGCTCCCATAAGATATGGCCGAAATTTTTCCTTGGCGAACAGAATAGCCAACAATTCCTTCTCAGTCACCATGTAGTTCCTTTGAGCTTCGTTCATAGTCTTGCTCGCATAGTACACTGGATGAAATATTTTGTTCACGCTTTGACCCAAAACTGCCCCGCAACATCACTCACGTCGCACATGAGCTCGAAAGGCAAGCTCCAATTGGGTGCGGTAATGATCGGGGTGGTTATCAACTTATGCTTGAGAAGTTCTAAGGCTTGCATACATCTCTCATCAAACACAAACTTTGTATTCTTTTCTAGCAACTTGCAAAGAGGATACACTACCTTCGAAAAGTCCTTGATAAATCGCAGGTAGAACCCCGCATGCCCAAGAAAACTCCTCACCCCCTTGACAGAAGTGGGGGGAGGAAGCCTTGAAATCACCTCTATCTTGGCTTTGTCAACTTCAATTCCATGCTTTGAAATTTTATGGCCCAACACTATGACCTCCTCAACCATAAAGTGGCATTTTTCCCAATTTAGCACAAGATTGGTGTGTTCACACCGGGCCAACACTCTATTCAAATTTCCCAGACACTCTTCAAATGAATCACCAACCACACTGATGTCGTCCATGAACACCTCTAATATATCTTCCACCATATCGGTGAAAATGGCCATCATACACTGTTGGAATATTGTCGGTGCATTGCACAACCCAAAGGGCATCCGAGAGAAAGCAAAGGTGCCATATGGACAAGTAAAGGTTGTCTTCTCCTGATCCTCCGGAGCTATAAAAATTTGATTGTAACCTGAATAACCATCCAAGAAACAATAGAAGGCACGCCCAGCAAGGAGATCAAGCATCTGGTCCAGGAAAGGCAATGGGAAATGATCCTTGCGAGTCACCTTGTTCAGCTTGCGGTAGTCTATGCACACCCTCCATCCGGTCACTGTTCGGGTTGGAATAAGTTCATTAGTATCATTGGTCACCACGGTCATACCACCCTTCTTTGGCACACATTGCACCGAAGAAGTCCATGAGCTGTCAGAGATAGGATACACCACACCGGCATCTAACCACTTGATCACCTCTTTTTTCACCACTTCTTGCATTGCCTCATTGAGCCTCCTTTGATGTTCCAAGGAGGGTTTTGCATCATACTCCAGAATAATCTTGTGCATACAGAATGCGGGGCTTATTCCCCGAATATCAGCTAGAGTCCATCCAATTGCCTTTTTCAACTTTTTGAGCACCGCCAATGTGGCGTCTACCTGCATATTAGTAAGACAAGAGGAAAGAATAACTGGTGTTGATACCCAATTTTTCCCTAAGTATTTTTATGTACTCAAAATATCCTCAAAATAGCATATACATGCATATATAAGCATTCCCAAGAGTTTTGGTATTTTTTCTAATTTTAAATCAATTTATTGTCTATTTTAACAGTACAAAATCCAACAATTATTCCCAAAATTATCATTTTTGTGAATAACTTATTTTATTCTCATATTTACACCAAATATAATTAAGGTAATTTTTTGTATATTTTTACAAATTTATTTGGTATTTTAAAAGCTAATTGCATATAAAGGCAATTATAGCCTATTTTACGATTAATAGTGTTTTATAATTGTAAAATTAGTTCTAATATTTTTAAATTAATACACATGTATTATTAATTGGTTCAGCATCTTTAATTTTCTTTTAAAAATCATTCACTATTTTTATAAAATTAAAAGGGGAAAATTGGCTATTTACAATTTGGCCTTATTGCATTTCAATTATAGCCAATTTGGCGCTCCATCTCAGCCCCAATTTAAAAACCCAATTACCCAGCCCAATTAACACGTCTACCCGACCCATACCCTTTCTATCATACCCAAACCCATTCCCCATTTAACCCGTTTAATCCCAGCCGTTGATCCTTTAGATCAACGGCTCTCCTTTTCCCTTTCCTTTTTTAATTCAAAAGACCCTAAAACCCTACCTCATTTTTTCTCGACCGCCACCTCTGAATCCTCTCCTCTCTCAACTCTCTCTCAACTTACCCCAAACCCTAACCGCCGCCTCTCCTCGAAACCCTAATCTATGGCTTCTCAGGCTCATCGGAGGCCTATACTAGCCTCTCATGGCTTCTGTGTGCTCGCTTCTAAAGGTCCAATGACCAGATCTTGAAGGGTTCCGACCAAACCTTTGTTCGATGACTGTTCTCCGGTCATCTTCAACCTTTTTCCGGCCAGTCGTGGCTATTCGAGTTCGATCTTCGACTTCTCTGCTCAGATTAATGGTTTCCAAAGCCTATCTCGTCACCTGGGATTCTTACGAAACCCTAATCTCTGTGGTTCCTTCAATTTATTTCAGATCTGTCCTGGATCTATGTGTGTGTGAACCTTCTATGCGTTCTTCTTGAAGATTCTTAATTTTTGCTTTCAGAAATTCTTTATTCTTCAACTAGGGTTTCATGTCAAGTTATTTCAAATCTCTTCTCTGATTCTCGACATGATTTACAGTGTTTTGTTTTTGTTATATTAGCATGTTGAAAATCCTAATTTTCTTGGGGATTTTGTTTGAGTTTCTTGGTCTGTTTGTTAATGGTCGCTTGATTTGCCTTATTTTTATCTGAGTTAGCATGTTGAAAACCCTAATTTTGGGCTTATCCGACGTTCTGAACCTGTTTATTTGTTTATCTGCTTATCTCCTCTAAATTCGATTGATTTTTTAAAACCCTAGTCTCTTTGGGGATTATTCAATTTCTTTGAAGTTGTTTGTGCAACTTGTCAGTTGAAATTGCAGCACGCTTCAATTCTCTTGACTATTTTGGTTTTGAGTTCTTTGCATGCTTCTGATCTTCTTCTTTATTGTTAAAACACTGAAACTTGACCATCATGCTTCGAATTTCTTCTTTTGGTTACTACTATATGCTGTTATTTTGCCATAACTTGTCTTCACGTATCTATTACTTGTGCATTCATTTATATATACTAAGTTCCTTCTGTGATTGATTCTCAAAACTTGTGATCAATTTTCAAAACTTTTCCTGTGTGAAATGCTGATTCTTACTCGCCTGTTAAGGAGTAATTGATTCTTTTCCTTGATTGGCTTCCCCGAATCTTTCCAAAAATAATTTCAAACCTTGTACTTAGACTTAATTGCCCATTGTATTAACTTACTGCTTCTCTTATGGCAACAGCCACTCTATTTACAAGGCTTATTCTCCCCTTTCCTTATTTAAATCCTATTAGTATCCGTTTGAATAAGAATCCCCTGATTAAGGAGAGTCTTATACTAATTTGATTCTGATTTGTGACCATGCCATATTTGTGATAGACTTGTACTTGTTACCTTATTTCTCTACACATTTTCAAAGCTATAAATACTCTCCTCCCTTTACTTTGAACACAGAACACCATCTGAGTTCACAATTCAGTTTCACTTAAAACTCTCTCTTTTGATACTTGTGTTGTTGTGGACTGTGTTTACTTTACTTTCTTCTGCACTTCTTTTCCTTCTCTACTGGTATGTCTCAGTTAGTTTACATGCCTCAACAACAATGTGTTTAATTCTGCCTATTTCCGTTAGTTGATATTTGTTTCCCTCTCCTTTATATTTCTGTATTTAAGTTATGTGTGTAATCAATTGTTTGCCATGAATTTGATACTCTATGAATCCCCTTTACCCTTTTACCCCTTTGTATGTGAGTTTATTGTTCAGGGCATAGCAGCACCCCAATATTGCTGTCTATGATCCTGAACTGGGTTCATTGAACTCCTTAACTCAATCAATTCCCACTTCCCATTCTCCCCATTATGTGCTTGAGCCTTGACTTAGGTCTGATAGTATCCTAATCACTATCCAGACCTTTGTCTGACCATCAAAAGGTCTGCTCCTAACTTGTTCATCTAGCAAGTGGTCAGGGGTGTGCCAGCCTACCTTATGGCTAGGTATGACCACCACTTGTCATGGCCCCTTAATTCCCTTTCACTTTGCACTTACTCCTAGCTATAAGTTTTGCCCCTCTCTTGCAAGCCATGCTTTGGGACCCCTGAGCTCCCTCTGAACTTGGATGCCTGAGGGCTGGCTATTCCACTGCACCATCCTGTTCATAATGGCATCCTGGGTATAAGCAATGCCTGGAATCCCAGAGGTTCCTTGAAACTTTGAAACACCCTGGATAATGAGAAGGCTTTGGAGATCTGGACCCCGGAGTTGGTTAAATACATATTATTGGACATTAAGATTGAATTAGGCTGCTTGGATCTAGCTGTTAGTTTTTGATGTATTTTTATTATTTCAGTTGATTCATTGGGTTGTAATAACTTGTATAGAACTCGGGGAATCTAGTAAAAGGGTGTGGGAGGGGTTTTACTTTCTTGCATCAATAAAGGGTAGATATCATGACTTTAGGACTTTAATTTTTCTACTAGAAATACTGCACATAAGATGGTTCGATGTTTCTGATTCAAGTCACCTAGATACCATGCCTATAGTGTTTAACGTTTAATTAT
The DNA here is from genome assembly GCF_001879085.1 of Nicotiana attenuata. Classification (NCBI taxonomy): domain Eukaryota; kingdom Viridiplantae; phylum Streptophyta; class Magnoliopsida; order Solanales; family Solanaceae; genus Nicotiana; species Nicotiana attenuata. The sequence goes on along the minus strand of NW_017670655.1, from coordinate 95,984 downwards.
GATATAAGTCATCTAGAAATCCTGCCTATAGGACCTTAACGTTCATGTAATCAGTGCATATAGAAATCATGCCTATAGGGAATGCATATGCATTAGGCAAACTGTAGGGTAATTAAATAATTACCTCTTCTTACCAGTTCTTAACAGACCTTTTTTAATCAGATATAGATATCATAGGATTCCGCATCAAGTTCGTCCGATTCTTCTTAAGCAATAACAATCTGTTAACTGGTCTCTAATGTCTTAATGTTTTCAGCCTCAATCTTTTGACAAAAACTCTTTTGAATCAGTATACATTTGAGTTCTTCAAATCAGCACCTCTTCTGAAATGGTTTCTTTCTAAAATTCTGCCTAAACATTTTCCAACTAAGTTTTGGTCTTCCTGAAATTGTCTTTAAAACAGTTCTGCAGTTTACTCTTTCCTTAAGTATTTCTGACTCTGGAACTCCTTTTATGGTTTATACTCATGATTCTCTTAAAACTTATTTCTAAACTGACTGCAGTCTGTACTTTCCGGCATTAGACTACTTTTCTAGAACCAGTACTTTCTAAATCACTCGCTTAAAATACCTTAAGTTCTGACAATTGGATCCAAGTTGCCTAATGTGGGCTTCCTGTCTAAACGTATGTATCGAACCAGTCCGCTCGCTGCTTAATTTTTAATTTTAAAGACCAAACCAGTATGTGTAAAGGCATGCTAAACTATATGTTATCTGATTTACGGGGTTTATGTAAGCCTTACCTGTTTGTCTGTTCATTCCCCCTACTTGTTACTTGTTTTTGAATGTCGATTAGAATTTTTGTCCTTTAAACTCCATAAAGGCACCCATCCCTTTCTTCCCCTTTTAGGATTAGAAGTCCTAATGCCCCGGGACTGATAGCTTGGGACGGGTAATAGCATGCAATAGGCAAACGATACCATTCCGTGCTCCAATACCTTAACGGGGTGGGAAAGGGTAGACATGGAGATGATGATTACACGATAACACTATGTGTACAATTGAGTATCAGTGTTGTGCGAATGATCCATGTAATATATAAACCTAGGACGCCCCTCCCTCTTTATTAGTTTAACAATTTTCTGAATCTTAAAAAAGCTTGTTGCTCTTTCGACTTCTGTTTTTCACATAATTTCCAGATTGTTCGTACTAAGTACTTGACTTCTTCCTACTTGCACTTCTAACTAAACTGCTCCTTCCCTAAAATTCAGCACTTTTTTTTAACCTTTTGTGCTCCTTATTTGTAATAATTTTCTCGTATTTGCAATGCTTGCTTGTTTACTTGTTTGTTTGCATTCAAAGTCACAATTGTAGCATGGCCGGGAACCACACTAGTGGATCTTGAGGGGTGCCTAACACCTTCCCCTCGAGATAATTTCTAGCCCTTACCCAAACTCTGGTTCTTCATCTCAAATTCTTCCTTAAAGTGTCCTAATGCATTGTAATCATTAGGTGGCGACTTTTCAAACTCCAAAAACCCAATTCTCGCAAGGGAATAGGGTTGTCCTCCCGAATGTCGTGAATCCGATTCCGCGAGGAAAAAGGGGGCGTCGACAGTGATTCCTCAAATCGAGGGGCGAGATGAGATTTCTGTGTGTTGATGTTTGGCCAGTGGAGGACTTGAGGCCGGGCTTTGCTTGTAGCTTTAGCTATGAGGTGTTGTTTGTGTGAGCATGTGCTTTTGGACTTATATGTCCGATAAGTGTCCCTATTAGTGGGAGCGATGGCTGGATGGCTTTCTGATGAGCATGATGTGACTGCGTGATGTGTTCATATGATTTAGATGTGATAAGAAGAGTTTACTTGAGGGTAGGAAGAACGATTTGGTATTTGATTTCCATCTTGGTTTCATGTGTAGTCCCGAGTTATGGGTGTGGTGAAGGATCCTTTCATGTTGTCTAGTTGTGGAATGAAGTAAATTTCATGTCGTGATATGAGTTCAGACTTAGGAAGAGTAAGTGATCGGGTAATAGTTATGATTTTGGAGAGTATAGATGTCACGCCCCAAAATCCGAGGAGCGCGACCGGTGCTCAATCGGGTGAACCCGACAGAGCAAGCCTTACCGAGCACTTTCTACCCCAAATCAATATGGATACGGGACTCATGCCTTTGATTAATTTAGACGATAACACACGGTTTACACCACATTACTGGTTCACTTCATATCATAAAAATTTACTGTACATAAGCTAGCTTCAAGGATTCTATTAGGGTTACAGCTTAAGGAGATTACAAGGTTAGGATTAAAACATATACATACAGCGGACTCCCCGGGCACCCGTACATAACCCTCACTTGTGTCTTTGGAGCCTCTAAGGATACAACAGATAAGCATGACTAGGCCGGCAACAAGGCCCCGGCTATACCTCAAAAGTGAAAGCTGTAATAACAAAAGATACACCATATGGCCCCATGGAAGAAAAGGGGCTCACCGAGACTTTGAGTAGAAGAAACGCTCCACTACACACGGTCGGCACCGTCCACTATGGAGCCACCTACAATCATAACACGAATGTAGCGCCCCCGGCAAAAGGGACGTCAGTACTTTTGAATTGTACTGGTATGTATAACTAAACACCATTTTACTAGAAAGAACTACCAAACAGTATACAAGCA
>NW_017670655.1:67261-93354 GCF_001879085.1 Nicotiana attenuata | reverse complement strand
TAGTTTTTGATGTATTTTTATTATTTCAGTTGATTCATTGGGTTGTAATAACTTGTATAGAACTCGGGGAATCTAGTAAAAGGGTGTGGGAGGGGTTTTACTTTCTTGCATCAATAAAGGGTAGATATCATGACTTTAGGACTTTAATTTTTTCACTAGAAATACTGCACATAAGATGGTTCGATGTTTCTGATTCAAGTCACCTAGATACCATGCCTATAGGGTTTAACGTTTAATTATGATATAAGTCATCTAGAAATCCTGCCTATAGGACCTTAACGTTCATGTAATCAGTGCATATAGAAATCATGCCTATAGGGAATGCATATGCATTAGGCAAACTGTAGGGTAATTAAATAATTACCTCTTCTTACCAGTTCTTAACAGACCTTTTTTAATCAGATATAGATATCATAGAATTCCGCATCAAGTTGGTCCGATTCTTCTTAAGCAATAACAATCTGTTAACTGGTCTCTAATGTCTTAATGTTTTCAGCCTCAATCTTTTGACGAAAACTCTTTTGAATCAGTATACATTTGAGTTCTTCAAATCAGCACCTCTTCTGAAATGGTTTCTTTCTAAAATTCTACCTAAACATTTTCCAACTAAGTTTTGGTCTCCTAAAATTGTCTTTAAAACAGTTCTGCAGTTTACTCTTTCCTTAAGTATTTCTGACTCTGGAACTCCTTTTATGGTTTATACTCATGATTCTCTTAAAACTTATTTCTAAACTGACTGCAGTCTGTACTTTCCGGTATTAGACTACTTTTCTAGAACCAGTACTTTCTAAATCACTCGCTTAAAGTACCTTAAGTTCTGACAATTGGATCCAAGTTGCCTAATGTGGGCTTCCTGTCTAAACGTATGTATCGAACCAGTCCACTCGCTGCTTAATTTTTAATTTTAAAGACCAAACCAGTATGTGTAAAGGCATGCTAAACTAGATGTTATCTGATTTACGGGGTTTATGTAAGCCTTACCTGTTTGTCTGTTCATTCCCCCTACTTGTTACTTGTTTTTGAATGTCGATTAGAATTTTTGTCCTTTAAACTCCATAAAGGCCCCCATCCCTTTCTTCCCCTTTTAGGATTAGAAGTCCTAATGCACCGGGACTGATAGCTTGGGACGGGTAATAGCATGCAATAGGCAAACGATACCATTCCGTGCTCCAATACCTTAACGGGGTGGGAAAGGGTAGACATGGAGATGATGATTACACGATAACACTATGTGTACAATTGAGTATCAGTGTTGTGCGAATGATCCATGTAATATATAAACCTAGGACGCCCCTCCCTCTTTATTAGTTTAACAATTTTCTGAATCTTAAAAAGCTGTTGCTCTTTCGACTTCTGTTTTTCACATAATTTCCAGATTGTTCGTACTAAGTACTTGACTTCTTCCTACTTGCACTTCTAACTAAAACTGCTCCTTCCCTAAAATTCAGCACTTTTTTTTAACCTTTTGTGCTCCTTATTTGTAATAATTTTCTCGTATTTGCAATGCTTGCTTGTTTACTTGTTTGTTTGCATTCAAAGTCACAATTGTAGCATGGCCGGGAACCACACTAGTGGATCTTGAGGGGTGCCTAACACCTTCCCCTCGAGATAATTTCTAGCCCTTACCCAAACTCTGGTTCTTCATCTCAAATTCTTCCTTAAAGTGTCCTAATGCATTATAATCATTAGGTGGCGACTCTTCAAACTCCAAAAACCCAATTCTCGCAAGGGAATAGAGTTGTCCTTCCGAATGTCGTGAATCCGATTCCGCGAGGAAAAAGGGGGCGTCGACAGCAATCACTCCCCTTCAGGTTAACTTGTGTACAAAAAAAAGGGGGCACTTATGGAATGGTTCACTTATTGTGATCATGTCTCATCTCTTTGAGCTCAAGGAAGCAAAACTCAATGACTTCGTAAATAACTGAAGCAGAATATGTCAGAATAGAAGACCAAATTCCAGATATCTTCACCAAAGCCCTGAGTAAGGAATATTCTGGAATAAACAAGGTGAAGATGGGGTCACGAGAGTCCAATGGGGAACCTGATTCACCATCAGTTGGATATGCAAAACAACTTCAGGTAAAATTGGCTAAAGTGTTTTACGACCAAGCCTAACACACATCGATACTGTTGCAGGTAAACACGCATGATGATCATTGAAGCTAAAGGTACAGTTATGAACTGCGAAAGAAGAGCTGCCAAAACCTTTTTCAAAAATTGTTCGGGCATCAAGTTCCTATACCACAGGTAGTAGTAATGTGTTTTTCTCTGCATGCCGTCTCAAAATGTTAACATAATTAACTCAACTGCCACATCATCCAACTTTTCAAAGGCTGCATGACATGTCTTGTCTTTCAAATCCCTTCATCCCCTCTGTACAATAATGTTTTCCCACAAACCTATCGTTGTTTTCAGAACTACTCAGAACCCGTTTCTCTCTTTTCTCATCATTAGTCCTTTTTCCAATAAAACTTTCCTTCTCCCTCACAGCAAGTCATGAACCTTCATCTCTTCTATATAGCTGTGAACCTCTCTTCATTTCTCTCTCTCTCTCTCTCTCTCTCTCTCTCTCTCTCTCTCTCTCTCTCTCTCTCTCTCACTCTACCAATCTTCCAGATACTCCTATGATGGCAATCGAATGATCACCTCCCTCTCCCACCATTAACACCACTCCCACTTCTCTATCATCCTTAAAATCATTCCCAGAGATTCACTATTTCACTCCTTCCAATACCACTGTATCCACACCTGCTTCCTCCTCTTTTCCTATAGTGTCTCCTTTTCTGACAAACCCTGTTTCCCTTCCGCATATTGAAAACCCTATGTCTCGTCACTCTTCTAATCTCATCAAAGAACACTCAGGAGCTTTTACCTCTCAAGTATCAGAAGTCTCTGAGGACGATCCTGATCAGTATCTGAACTCTCTCAATGTTGGACTTGGTGACACTCACAGAGTCACCAGAAAAGGAAGCTGCGCATAACATCATGGCTATCGCTGCTGAGAGTCTGATAAATGAAGGAGCATATCTCTCATCTGAGTATCAGGGGGAAGACACTCTATTCCTGAGCGATGTAAGAACCATAATACTCCTCGAGTCTTTGGCTCATGAGACGCTCCCAGAAAAAACTACTGAAGAACCTGATTCTCTTCCAGGCAAACCCACTTCTGCACCTCTTGATCATCCTAAGCTCATAGGATCCTCCTCCACGTCACTCACTATCAGGTCACAACAGAAAGAGGGTTTTGAGTCTACTGTACAGAAAAGTAGGAGGAGTGTCAAGACAAGGAAAAAGAGGTTGATGAATCAAAGTGAATGTGTTATTAACAAGATGTTTCAGATAGTGGGACTGACAAAAATGCTCCAAAGGAACCTGGTTCCTTAGTTCAACAATCTATGAAAGCTCAAACGTCTGTGGATAAAGCTTCCGATGAAACCGTTGAGAAACAAAATAGTGCATCCGTAAAGGGCAGCAGCAAGTTTAAAAGGAGTCAAGTTGAGCAAGCCATGTCTGAAGATGATACTGTGGGGCCAGTAAGCTGGAAAGAAAAGTCTGTTAAGGATCTAGCAAATGAAAATGAGAAAATGTTAGAGAACATGGTGCTCTGAGGACAATGCCCAGTGATAGAGGTCTTTGGCAGCAGAGACTAAGAACTCAAAAAGTCTTGTGGGGTCGTACATTTGACCCAGCAATTTCAGAGATGGCAGGTATGAGACAAATTCTGGAGATCGTTGAGTTTCAGCAATGGGAGCACTTGTTTCAGGAAAGCATGCCTCTGGTGTACGAAGATGTGGTGCAAAGCTTCTACACATCTCTCTTCACTATTGAGGGGGATCACATTTGTGCGCTAGTAAATGGAGTAGACATTGTACTCGATGCTTCAGCTTTGGGAAAAGTTCTCAGAATCCCATGTGAAGGAATGTCCTCAGTCAAGGGTGTCTATGGTGTCAACTTTAGGAGAGCCATCATGAAAGAGCAAGTATCAGCAGGGGGAACAGGTGCATAAGAAGGTATTACTTCCTGAGTATCAGCTTTTCTTTGAACTGGTCAATAAGGTGCTCTTACCTCGTTCTGAGAGGCGGTCTATTGCTACAAAGTCGGATATGGTCTTAATGGAAGCGCTTGATGAGTTTGTCCCAATCAATCTGCCAGCAATCATGATAGACCATATGCAAAAGGTGGCAAACTTTAAAGGTGGGAATCATGGGCTACCATATGCTTTCTCCTTACTCAGGTGTTTAGATTCTACAAGGTCCCCTTGGGGAATCCCAGAGTGGGCACACACAAACAAACCTTCTCTAAGACCACTTTAGAAGAATGTTAATGTGCAGAAAGAGTTGGTGGAAGCATATTGACCATTTCTTAGCTAATCAACGCTCAAAATGTAGCTTCAGAAGGTTGAGGGCTCAAAATGTCATACTGGAGACTCAGCTCAGTCAAGCAGTTAAAGGACCTGGTTCTGTTAATGAAGAAGTTGCCCGACTGACACAGGAAAATGATAAACTTCGGGCCCAATTACTTGAAGAACAACTGTTTGCGAATGCTCGACTGGACTTGGTTCTCAAAACCATTGCAGCCTCTTCTTCCCAGCCTCCTTCTTCTAGTGTCCCCTAGGGTCTTATCCGTGTCCAACTATTTCTGCTCTAACATTTTGTGGCTGTTGTTTTCTTTTTGTTTGATTTTTTTTGTGATGGCATGGTGGAATTCACCATTACTGCTCCTGTCTTGCTCAGTCCATTGTTAATATTGATGAAACAACTCCTCTTTTTGCATGTACAATGTTGTTTTCCTCTGGCTTCTCTTTTCTGTCATGTTGTGTGCACATATGTAGCATGATTTAGCTGCGTTAGACTTCTTTATGCTGATTATCTGCTTGTGTTTCTTTTTAATGATGCCAAAAGGGGGAAAAATAAAGGGGGATCTGACATTCAAGGGGAACTTATGAATTTCAGGTCTGAGATTCACGGGGAACTTGTGAAGTTTCTAGTTGTTTTTTTTGTGGATCTGAGATTAAGGGGTAATCAAAAGCTAATGATCAGGGGGAACTTGCGTTGTTTCTGGTACCTTATCTAGTTGTTTTTGCTCTAATCAAATACTATCAATGCCTAAGTTTGTCATCATCAAAAAGGGGGAAATTAATGGGTTTTCAATGTATCTTTGCCTTGCTTCTTATGTTTTGATGATATAACAAACTTATTTTAAAGAACCAGACAGAGAACCTGACCCACGTGGTATACATTTCAAATAAATAATGTCCAGTCTGATCTCCTGCAAATGAATGAACAACCACAAGGAGGAACACAATAGGGACCTAGTGATCTGGTCCCTTAGGGTCTCCGACAGAAGTACAAGTCAGTGACTGTCCGCAACCATTATAAATAGGAACACAACAGGGACCTGATGCCTCAGTGTTCTCTGATAGAAGTACAAGTCAACTGCACAGCTGGAACGCAATTGCAGAGAAGTGACTGTGCAGCAGACAGTGCAGCAGTCACTTGTCATTAGGAAGAAGCGTGTACCAAGAATTGACATCACTATCCATTGTGATATGTTTTGTGATATAACAACCTGGTGCAAGGCACAACTTCTTTTTTGAGCATTCAGTGATATTCTCTCAAGCATAACAGTGTTCATCTAGCATTGAAATCACTAGTGTATCAAGAACAAGAAGACAACTCCACTAAGGATCAGTTTCGTAAAGAGTTCATGTATATCCATAGTTGAGTTGTAATCTTGTTATTTGTTCTTCATCATATTTCCTAATTTGCTTTCTTAGAAGCTTTGTCATAGGAAAACAAAAAATCCGTAAACTTTCGAGTTTATGTTGTGACTAGGATTAGTCATAAGTTTAAAGCATTTGTAACTAGGAGAGTTATAAAGTGGCTTGTGGTGAGAGCATCACAAGTTAGTTGAAGTCTTTGTAATAGGGTTATTGCAAAGTGGCTTGTAATAGTGACATTTCAAGTTAGTGAAGTTAAAAGCCTACAGGTGTAGGTCTTGATTTTTTGATCCCCTTGTGTGGGATTTTTCCACGTAAAAATCCCTTGCCTCCTTTACTTACAGTTTTTATTAGCATTCTCTGCTTAACCTCATAGAGGATCAGGTACTCTACTGTTTGGTGGACTCATACAAACTAACAAGACGTCTTCTTCATTAAGTGTCGTTCATAAAAGGGCCCTCTTTTATAATTCGTGCTTATTCAAAAAAAAGTCACGAAGTATTGAAGTATATTTAATGCAAAGTTAAATAACAAAGGGTGAAACAATAACCCAAACATTAAAATCGGCAGAAAATAAAGCCGAAATTTATATATCAAGCTTTTCAAACATAAGGCAAATATTTTTCTTCAAACCCCGAAACAAGACAGGGGTAAACCAACCGATTATTGACGAAAGGAACATAAGCGGTGGAGTTGTCATCTGAATCTGTAAGTTCTGCACTCTTTTTTCCTTCGTCCGGTTTTTGTCCCTATTGGATTGTTCGACAAAGTTTTTAATGAGGCAGAGGCAAGGATGAAAAAGATAAAGTCTGCCACTTTCCGGTCACATCATAGTGAGTAACCAAAAAGTGGGGGGACTATCTGTATTAGTGAAAAATAGACCCGCCATGTGGGTCTATTAAATGGCGACACGTATCAGCAAAGTTTGGAGAAAAGTGAAGAATGACATGTAAAGATGATATGTGAAACACCCCCGGGACCGAACATACTCGTACCGTGCATGTTAGCCTCGGAACTGATCATCATAAAATAGCCCGGATCAGGTGAAGGAGAATATCTCATAATTATAAATGAGGAAGGAATCAATTAATCCCGGATTATATGGGATTTACCATCAGTTACAAATCAATTATTAATAAATGCAATAAATGATTGTAACGGTCAGAACAAGGCAATCAATTACAAAATTGACTCAACAGGCACGAGATTAACTCGACAGGCACGGGATTGACTCGACAGGCACAGGATTGACTCAACAGGCACGGGATTGACTCATCAGTTACGAACTTAACTCATCAGTTATGGAATTAACTCATCAGTTATGGAATTCCAGCATTTACACAGCTATTACAAATCTTCCAAAAGTAATGGATGGATTGAGTAAATGCTCATAATGGACCCATAATTCAAGGAGAATAGTTACTTAGATTTAGCCCTATAAATAGACATACTTTTACCACCATGAAGGGAATCTAGTTTTCTTCTCTACAATTATATACATTGTAATATATAGCATCTTGCTCTCAAGTTAGCCATAGTTCGGCCTTTCAAGCTCTGTTCGGCTCATTATCCTATCAAGGATCATTCAATAAGAATTCTTTCTTCTCTGCTTTATTTTTATTATATTATCTGTCATTGAATCTATTTTTCACTTCTCTATTACGTTGCATTTAACGAAAATTTATATCTTTCGGATTGAATCGGTTGCTTGTGGCCTATCATATAAAATTATTGCTTTGACCTTGAAAACTATTTTTTGGGTTAAACACTGCGAGCGAGTCGAGCCAAACGAGCTTGTTATAATATCAAGCTAGCCCGAGCTCAATCGAGTTTGTTCCGATGGATAGAATTCTGACGAGCGCAAAACACAACACAAAATTAATACTCGCTAGTCAAAGATAGTATAGTTTAATTATCGTCTCCACAGGGATTGGATTTAAACGGTGTTCGAATAATCTTCAGTTGATTACTATCCAGGAAAATTAACACTTGATATGATGACTATTACTACGATTAACTACTAAAAATTAAACAATTAATAATTGATCACAAATGACGGCGAATGAGCAACGAAGAAATATTAATGAGAGGGATAAGGGTAATTGGCTAGATAAGTGCAAGATAACTGACTCGGGATCCAATTCTTCAGTTAATACACTCTATAATAAGGTTGATTCTCACAAATTCAACCGATAACCAAATTACACTTGAAGTTAATGTTCCTCTTTCGATTAAACGTTAAACTCAATAATTAATCCAATTGAACCACGGCAAATAATTGCAACAATAAAATGATGGTTATGATCTAAAGGGTAACTTCTCACGAATATTTCCCTATTTTCTAGTTCGATTAACAATTCAAGAGGCTCTTTCGATTGCCTATTTGAATCACGAATTTAAACTAGAGAATAAGCTGCAATTCGAGTAAGCAAAAATAATAAATAACTTCACAATACGAATTAAAACTCCATCAATTAATTCTAACAATTATCCAGAATCGAATCCCTAATCAAGTTATCGAAACACCATATCCGTCAACACCCTAATAAAAATTACTCCATAGCAACGGAGTAAGACATATCAATAAGGTACAAAATCAAAGAAAACATCAATTCTAATGATTCGATACAAACTCCAGTATTGCACCGATTGCAAGTTGAAATATTAATGAATTCTTGAGTCTACTTGCCTTGGTTGGTTCTCCAATCTTTGGTAGGTCAAAAGTGCTCTCAAATTATTTTTTTGTGTGTGTTTATACCATGTAGAAATGAACCCGGATGAAACTATCCTTTCCTAGCCGAACTAGGAAATCACTCTGACAATTTTGCACACCCGCGCCGCGGGGCGTGCTTGTGAGGAAATCCAGAGAGCTCGCATCAAGTCTGTCAGACCAAAAATTGCACTGCCGCGCCCCATGCGGCACAGTTGTGCCTTTTTCTTAAAGTAAATTCTCTCATCCAATTTTTGACATGCAGACTTGGTGCTCGACCCCCAAACGTGATCGCGACTTAATTTTTTGGTCTTCTACTTTGACTTCAAAGCTCCAACTTGTTCGATTTAGCTCCAAATTACCGAAATTGCTCAGAATTATTTCCTACAAGGTATAAAATACGTAATAAGTGTAATTCTATCATTTTAGCTCAAACACACGCAAAATGCAACAATTATATTGCAATACCACGGCTAAAATACGGGTTTCTATCCTACCATCAACACCCCATACTTTGGCCATTGCTCGTCCTCGAGCAATCAAACTACACTTCACATAGGACGACCTTTTATCAAACAACTTCCCTAACACATCATTCCAAGAATATTTAAAGTAGACTAAGCACCCTATCACAACATCCTAATCTCAACACTTGACTCAAAAGCACCACGCGTTTTCACAACCTGTTCACTTACTCTAAACAGGGGTCAAAGACTTTACCTTACCTTCACAAGTTACGTGCCCTAACACAAACAATAGAGAGTAGTTCAAGACACAATAAAATTCAAGAACAAATAGGAACTCAAAGATAGAAAGAATGCACTCACTCTCAAAATAAAATTCATGCGCTACAGAAAATGTATCATAAGTTTGTCCGTAGTGTAATATTCTACTAATGGAGACCATTCAGTCAAAGATCAAATAGAACTTTATTTTGGTTGTAATGTAGGGCTGCGGGACGGGTAGGATACATATGGATATAGTGGCTACACCTCCCTGGGCACTTTAATACATATACATTAACAATTCAAATCCCACACTTGTGTGGAACCAAACCCCGATCTTCACATCATATTAACACTAAGCTCCCATTTTCTTTAAGCACAAACAAAGCAAAATTTACCACTGGCAAAGAATAATTTTCTTTATAATATATACAAACACCAATATTTTTTCTCTCTCCTTTTTTTCCAATTCCCTACAAGTGGGTCTCATAATTTTTCAAACAGTGCACATTTCTCCTTTTTCTATAGTTCCACTCAAAACCCGACCATACCTCACATAGCTTTTACAAGCTCATAACAAAATCAAATTCTCAAGAGAGGTAAAAAGTTCAAACAGATAGTCAATTCAAACAAAGTGGATCAGGCTTGTAGTGTGATTGCCAAAGAAGTAGGATTACAGGCTCAAAAGGGGCTAACTAAGATACACAACAATTAGGTGGATCACAGACATATAATTGGCTTAACAAAGAAATTCATATATCACTTCCTAGACTGAACAAGACTTCTATTTCACTTTGCAAACACACAGCGCAAATTCTAGACATCAACTGACATGCACAAAATATCAACAAAATCTCACACACACATTGGCACATAACTTATTTAGAATTGGATCTATCCCGACTTTCTAGTCAAAGCAGTTAAGGAAAGTTACAATCAACCAATTTAAGGCACTTATCTAAGAGTCCAAAATTGAGCCTAGGCATCACAACTAAGGGCACTCACTACTCTCTAGGTACAACGAAGTTAAGAAACAATGCTTAAAACAGTGCACCTTTGACTCAAGATTCTTTATTCCTATAAAAAAAAACTAGTTATACCCAGTTCAATTGAAACCCTTGAGAAAGAACCGCGGCACAAAAAAAATCAAGAGGCAATTGTTACACTACCTAAGAAAGTAAAATAAAAATAAAAATAAAGTAAAAGACATATTTTTGGATTTTAAATTTTTTTTTGATATTTTTTTTTGTATTTTTCTCGTCCGACTTCAAATCCCTCAAGAAGCCAGTTGACGAAATCCATCGTCGGAAATAGTCAAAACTAAACAATCAATTACTAACTATTACTGGCCGATATAATTCAAAGTTATGATTACAGACCATATTGTCTAAGAAAGCAAGAAACAAATCAAACAAACCAACTAGCAAATAGAAAACAAGCACAAATACAACCAAATAGGAACACCCCACCCCACACTTAAGAAAATGCATTGTCCCAATGCAAAACAATAAAATAAGAGTGAAAAGGTAACTCCCTGAGGCCCATGGCCTACTCCTCATCAACACCCTCAAAGGTGCACAAGTACTCTTCATCATTGGAGGGAATAGAGTTTGCGTCCTCATATCAGCAAATAGCAACAGGGGGGAGGGGTCCGTCACAGCTGTGACATCAAAAGTCTTAAGAGGCCGCAGAACCGGAATCGTCCGGTCATAATAGTACTCCTCCTCCACATGGTGCGTCCACAGAAGCCGCATGATCATGCTTAGGAAATACAGGCAGTGGGCACCAAGTGGTCATACTCGAGACACGTGGTCAAGCATAATTTTACCCATATCAAATATTATCCGAGTCAAGATAGCATAAATGAGACACACCTTCAACCGGGAGACATCAGTATCGTTCTGTGTAGGCATGATCTTTGCATTAATCAACCGGAGAATGACTCATGGCGGGACGCTAGAAATGGCACTTCTTCATGTCTTTGGGTAGGCATGACAGGTGGATTTGCCTAAGGCACACCTCGTACCTTTTGCAGAAGGCAAGGACTATGGGGTCCACCGAGGCGAGCGTGAAGGGGTAAGTGCAAACACTTAAGTACCCCTCCACGTGAGTAGTGATGTCATTATTCGGCCCGGGGACGACCACTTCCTTACCCTCCCAGTTACAGTCTGCTGGGACTATGGGTAGTGTTTCCTCAATAACGGAGCATATGTATCTCCATGCTCCCTCTCCTTAATCTTGTTGACTAGAGGCCTTCTCGGTGCTAAAATCATTCCCAATAGAGCACCCCTGGGTACGAAGCTCTTCGAGGGATGTTCCTGAGCCACCTCGGGAACGGCCACCTCGGCATCTATAGCCAGATTAGAGGATGAAGGAGCGGTTTGCTAAGGCACTGATTTGGAAGTTTTTTCCATCCTAATCTGGAAAATATGAAGATTGAAGATAAGTATGAAGATTTGGAGAAAGAATATGAAAGTTTAAAGATGGGATAAAGGTATGAAGGTCTGGGTTGAATATCCAAAGAGAATTTATGAGGATTGAAAATGAAGATATAAATGTCTAAAGAGCAATTTATGAAGATTTGGAGGGGTTAAGAGCAATTGGAGTATTCGAGGACAAGTTTTGGAATCGAAAAGCGGAAGAAGTGAAATAGGATCAGAGCTTTTATAGGGGAAGTACAATCAATGCGCGACGTTCCGCATTCGAGGACAGTCAACCGGCGGCTGACACGTGTCCGAAGTCAAAACGGCGCGACTAATGGGATATTTCGATTGACCCGTCATCTCGGTTGTAACATACAAAGAAAGAAATCAGGGTTCATCTATCGCTTCCCATTGTTTCGGTAAACCTACTCTCCGGAAAATGAGGGGACTATCTGTGTACGGATAAAATCGGGGGTAACGTCTACCTCGATTTCCCGGTGAGAAAATGGAGGAAGGGTATGGATGCACGAGATTGTAATCGAGGTTAAAGACCCTTCGTATCGAGATCCAGGGAGAATGAACGATGTGCTTGTCATCGGGTATGGTAAAGTAACGCACCCCGGGCCATGAATGGGTTCTAAGACCTCGGGAAACACGGTAAACGATTACGCATGACGGATAAAGGATTGTGATATTCGCACCCAAACGGATATCATGGCGCTGATCTCGCTCGATGTCGATTATGGATCAGTAATTACTGGGAAGGGAAGATTTTTACCATTTTTAGACTTAAACTAGGGATGAAAGTCTCCTACAATATCAAGGAAAAATTTTTCTTTTGTAAGACACATCGTAATACACGAATCAAAGCAATTTTTCTGCCTTTTAGCAATTGTTAAAATTTTGCTCATTTGTTTTGTTCTACATTCACGGTCGGGCTTGAACCGAGGGTCTGACCGAGGACGAGGTCATTTATCAGTCTAAATTCAAGCTTGATCATAGTATTGCAACTGGTTTGAACGTTTATTTCACTTCTAACTCATTTATTTGATATTCTTAATTGTTCGTGTCAGTTTGAATCACATATCCTTAAAACCACGTACAAATTTAATTGTTATCCAATTTTGGGGTAAACACATATCAGTTATTTCCCTTCCTTGACGAACAAAGGAAATTAAAGGATAATTGTCCAATACTTGCCTTCCCTTGTCCTGCTTTTCATAAGTTTTCAAACAAGGTATTTGCCTAAAACTACCTAGCTCACACCTAATCACTAATATAACAGATTTCAAATTGAACATAAATTATGCGCATTACACTAATGATTAATTAGGGTCCCTACGCATTAACTTTAAGCATAGGGTGATGATTTTCTTCTTACCAGATCTTGTTTTACTAATGGATAGATAGGATGACTCGTCCTTGACTAGTGTTGATGGGAAATGGTCCTCCTTTTATGAAACTAATGGTGACCTGTGTAACTGTGTTCCCTATATATGCTACTCCTTACAAAATTTTGTGCATAAAATTTTTGGACTATGGAGTATGGACCTTCCACCCACATTATTTAGTGCTAGTAGTATAAGTGCAAGCATGTGCAAAAAAGTCAGAAAATACTTTAACAGTTATAATAACTTTAACTTTTATATAATTTTCCTTCGATATGTTCCTTCTTTTCTATACGGCGTTGTTTCAACTATTTTCACGTATCTCAATTGATTCATCAAGTATTAATAACTCTGCTATTAACTTGAACTTAAAAAGATATAAAAAAAATCACCTTATGTCCCACCGATTGAGACTTGAGATTCAAATCTTGATTTTCAAAGTTATTTGAATTACTTCAACTCTGCGATCGATAGCTACCCATCAAAGGAGGCATATACCATAAAATATGCATCTTACGTTGTTTGAACAAGCATTAATATCAATATTATTTTTGAAGATAAAAAGATTAGGAGGGTATTTGGATTGGCTTATTTTAAGTGCTTATTGGCTTTTAAGTATTTCTTTAGTTTGTGTGGTGTTTGACAATGATAAAAAATGCTTAAAAGTACTTACTTTTAAGCATAAAAAGCACAAAAATAAGCCAAAAGCCAAAAGTTGGATATTACCAACTTATGACTTTTGGCTTTTAGCTCAAAAGCTACTTTTTATACGCCAATCCAAACACCCTCTAGTTCTCTTGGTCAAGTCGAGTTATTTGTAAGAGTTAATGTTTGGAATTCAAATTAATTTGTGGCAAAAAACCAACACATGTATTTACATTAAATAGAGAAGCGAGGCATGTAGACATTCTTAGTTAGTCACCTTATAACTTTTAGGCGAAATGCGTAGATAGTTCATTTTAAGATATTTTTAATGGTCACTAAAATACCTTAAGGAGTTGTTTGGTACGTGGGATAAGGGATAATAATTATGGGATTAGATATAAGATTATTTTATCATGTGTTTGGTTGAATTTTTTAATCCGACATTGGTAATCTCGAGATCAATTAATCCTGCAATTGGGGTATTATTGTATTCTACATTGAGGGTGAGATAATAATCTTGGGATTAATTAATCCCAGAATAAATACTAAAATGACAAAAATGCCCTTCTCCAAGGCTCTTCCCCCAAAGTATTTTAAACAATATTCTAAGAATAAAATAGAAAATAAATTCATCCCAACTATTTACCTCGAAAATACGAGTAACAATTAAACTTGGTTTGTGGTTTTAAAGATACGTGATTTAGTGCAATACCAATTAATAATCAAGAAATATGAAGTAGATATGAAAGATAGAAGTGAATCAAACCAATATTAGTCAACAACAATGACCTCGAGAAGGTGACCTCGAGGTGTCTTAGGGCAGTAAGAACAACTGAGTAAGAGAATCAAAATAAGAACAATTTAAGCTAAGGAACAATTCTGATGAACAGGAGGCAAAAGTAGAGAATATATTCTTTGTTCAGTAAAAGATGGTCTTACAAATGATTGGGATCCCCCTTATATAATGGGAGAATCCTAAATAAGGAATATTTCCATTTACAGTAGGGAATATTCTTGATACAGCTGTCTAACCGTCTAGTACGGAATCGTACAATACTATTCCGTGATTTACGCCATGACTTAGGGGACGTGGCAGGAATCTAGCTTGCTTTAGTACAAATCCTTAACGGTACTATTTCGGGGTCGAACACACCCCGCCTCGGTATACATCGTGCTTCGCCTTCGAACTCGGGTCTGGTCCCTCGAGCTCGAACCTGGCCTTACCCGGACTCGGACTTCGGACGACCTCCCAAGTGTATAGACCGAAGGCATTCGATCTCAACCGTATACAGATAGTCCCCGCATTTTTTAGAGTAAGATGATAAGAAATGTTTTTGATCCTCGTTTTCCCGAAGCCTTTAGTGATGACGTCATTTCTGTGACGCATGTGTTCGAAGTGATCGAAATGTCCCGTCGGTGCACTTCCCCAAAACATTGAATGCACGCCAGTATTGGTCGGCCACTAGCGCCGCCGAACCGTCGTCACCCTTATATAAATATGAGGTGATTCCTCTTAGTAAAGAAGTTTACCTTTTCCTTACATTTTCCCTGTCTTCATCTCTTTCCCTAACCGCATGTCTCCACCGCCTCTTTAAGAGCCGAAAACGATAACATCTTGTAAGAAACACCACATTCCTGTGCAACCCATATTCTTTAGCTTACAACCATGGCTAAAACTTCCAAGAGCGGTCCTCAAAAAGGATAAAGCGTCGTCTTCTTCTACTTCTCGGGCGGCCAAACCGTTGGTGCCGCCGACCCTTGAGGAAATCACCCCCAGTCCTTGCGTAATCAAGAAGGACTTTAGTATTGAGAATCCCCCCGATGTCCCAGGCCGATGTGAGCACGCATCTCGATATATTAGCCTGATATTGAAGAAGATTATCGAGGATGTGAGGAAATACTGTGGCTGGGGAGACGAGGTCGTGAGACAGATCTCGAGCCCCGAGGAAAGCATTACTTCCCACGTGGAGGGGTTTCTAAGTGTTTGCACTTATCCCTTCACTCTGGGCCCCCTCAATCCGGTGTTGATCGACTTTTGCAAAACATACGAAGTCACCGTTGGTCAGATTCACCCCTCTTTTTGGCTTATCGTGATTATGCTGCACTTCTTTTCCGAAAAGGCCGAGGGGCTAGAATTCACCCTCAGCCATCTTATTCGATTATATGGGCTCCAGCTATTTCAACGGCTCATCAAGTTGCAACGTCGAACAACGAAAGCCATCTTCGCAAGTACCGACGAGACCAAAGATCGAGGTTGGATGAGCCAGTTTGTCAGAGTAAGAACGTCAGATGTTATCCCTGGAGACAAATGCCATTCCCGGAGAGGTGGAACTTGAAACGTAAGTAGAGCTATTTTCCCCGGTATCTATTCATGTTCTGCTTCTTTATCTTATAATATCTTTACCCTTCTTTTGGCAGCCACTACTTGGTCGCCCCTCGCGGTGCCGGACCTCGAGGATTGGGTCCGAAAGTTAGCTGCCACCTCTTCCTACGATCAGCGCAAGTGGCATAAATTAGCGAAGGGCCGGTGGGAGGCCAAGAACCATGGTAAGTGCTTCCCCGAGTTTCAAATACTTTTCATATACTGGTGGTGTCAATTTACTCGTGTTTACTTGTGCAGGTCTTGGGGATGCCTCTGAGATGAGGCCGGCTCCGCCCGGGGAGAAGACCAAGCCCTAGATTCCGAAATCGGAGAAGGACAATAAAAGGAAGAGGGTTTCAAACACTGAAGACCCTCAAGATAAGAAAACCCCCCCGCTCGAAAGCTGCGAAAAAGATTTGCTCAATCGGGCGCAAATTCGGCCCATGGTTCCCCGGATGATGAGGAAAATGATGGCGAAGAGTCGGCGTTGGTGCATCGAACCAGGAAACCAATCGAGGTTGTCATACCTTCCGAACTAGAGACCCCGTCCTGTGGTGAGGGAACCCCGAAGGAAGGTGTGGGCGAGGCCCCCGTATCTCCGGAGGTTGAGATTGTCCCTCTATATTCAACAAATATACCGGAGGGGGCAGATGCTAAGACCTTCGAAGCTAATGAGAACGCCCCGAGCGAAGAGTTGGGGGCCACGACAACAGGTCACTCCCTTTCTTTTCCAACTTATTTCGAGGGGGCAATCGAGGAAGCCAACGCTCTGAGAATGCCCGATCCGAGCAACGTCCTCGAGGAAGATCCCATTCAAGGTTGTTATGCTGGGATTAAGGATGCCAAAGACCTCAACGATGCATCCGCCATCTTCGACGAGGCCCAACATCTCCTCTCCTCGGTAAGTACTTACTTTCGTTATAGTAATTCTCTGTTTTCTTTCTTCGCTATTGACTGATATATCTCCATTCCACGCATAGGACATCGTAAAGTTCAGAGCTGAGCTTAGCCAATGTGAGGCCGAGCTAAAGAAAGTTTCGGGCGAAGAGAAGGCCCTAAGTCTCCTCTGTAGCGAAAAGGAAGAGGAGCTTAAGGATATCCGGACCGCATTGGCCAAAGCTCAAAAAAGCGAGTCCAAGCTAGATGAGCAGGCAATTGTGATTTTAACAGAGTACGGCCTTCTTGGCCCTACTTCGGAGGCTACACTTAAATATCTCAGCTGCAGCAAAAGCTAGAGATGATTGGCCAGCTCCGGAGCGAGGTTGATCACGTTAAAGCCGATTATCTTCAGTGGAAGAAGAACATGGATCTACTTGCTGCCGATAAAGAAACTGTTACGGCCCAACTGGCCTCGGCTGAAGCCCAACTCCGAGGCATTCAAGCGAAAGGTCTGGATCAGGCTAAGAAGATCGAGGAGTTGGAGGCCGAGCTTTCCAAAACCCGGCCGAAATCGTACAGGCCAAGGCTAAAGCTGTACAAGCTAAGGCCGAAGCTGAGAAGACGAAGGCTGCGGGTGATAAATCCATTGCCATGTACTTAAGGAATGTTGCAGCCATCCAAGGTGAGCTGAAAGAGGCCTCCGACCGGGGAAAGCGGAGCAATGATTTGGCTAAGTGCCAAGCCCAGAGGGAGACTCTCGAAGAAATTCATGCCCGGGGATTCGATCTTGCCGAGGAGATAGCCGAGGCAAAGGCGTGGAAAACCAATGCCAGGTTTCTTGTCTCCTCTGATGACGAGGACGTAGTGAGTGGCTCCGGGGACGGGGAGAGTGAAGAAGATGTTCCTGAAGGAGAGGAGGCTCCCGAAGATAGAGCTGCTGAAGGTGCAGTTTCTGAAGATGACGCTTCCGAGGATGTGACCCTGAAAATAGATTAGGTTTTCTCTTCTTCTTTTTTTTTTTTGCAAGGGCCCTTCGAGGGCGTTGTTAATATGTTTTGTGAAATACCCTTCGTGAATATAAAGTATCTTTTCGCTCTATCCTTGTGTTGAATTTCTTTTTGTTCTCATTTACAGAAGACTTCGATAATTTAAACAATCAGTCTGAGTCTCGATTCGAACTCAGAGCATAATAAACCCTTGGATTTTTATTGATCAATATAATACCCCTTAGGGTTTTATTCGTCCTTGAGTCAAGCTTAAATTAATTTGAGATGAGCTCGGAATAATGGGACTCTGGGGTCCGAGTTGAGTGAGAGCGAGGTCTTGAACTCCAAATGGTTTGGCCCTTAAGCTCTCTTAAGTTGGCCCTTAGGCTCTTTAGGTCAGCCATTGGGCTCTTATATGTCGGCCCTTAGGCTCTTTAAATTGGGCCGATTCGGCCTCTTAGATGGCTATATAGTTTTTCCTCATTTCGGCTTAAAAGAATTAGTGAGAATTTAATTATGCCTTAGCATGTGTTTTTTGCACCCGTAGGTTTTTTTTTTGAAGGTTCGACATTTCGGAACCTTATTAGTAATTTTTTTGTGTAAACATAATCGAATACTTCTCAAGGTATTTCCGAAGGCCGATGTTATCGAAGCTCTTGGATTATTCGAGGGCTGAATTTATCGAAGACCTTTATATTTTGCTTTTGCCGAGGGTAGCCTGATTTAACCGGTTTTTACAAAGTGTTTGAAGGCCTTTAATTTATGGCGGAAGTCGGACGTCTCCGAGCCGCATTATTTCGGTCGTAACCTTTTATATTACCGTAGTCTTTAATATGGCCGTAGCCTTTAATTTGGCCATAGCCTTCGGGTGTGTCTCTTGGACTTGTCCCCCGATAACTTTTCGAACTTGTTCGATCCCCGAGTATATTGGCTTTGGCCTTTGTTTCGGGGGGATGCCTCTTTGAGGTCTTATGAGTCCGAGTTTTTGGTGACTCGGATGCATTGACTGGCGATGTTAGTCCCCGAGTATTCGGGGGTGTTCTTATGCTTTGGCTCTTGGTCGTTTCCCCATAGGATTATAAGTGTAGAGTTCGCGTAATAGTAAACAAAGTATTTTTGATATTGACAAAATGTTTCTTCAAATAATTGATACATACGCACTTGCTTTGCCGTCGGGGCTTGACTATTCTATATGGACACGGTTCATCTGACCGTTTGACCCAGTACGAAGTTTTTCTATAGAGGACCTCTTAGGAGTGAAGTGTTTTCCTCGAAAATATAATCCCCGAAGGTGATGCCCCCCAGTATTCGAGGCTTATTGAAGAGAAACCTTGAATATTGTTAAGTTCTCCTTAGGTAGCGCATAGTTGTTGCCTCGTTAAAAGCCTTGCCGGTAAAACCCATTTGAGACAAAATCCGATCTAAGGGAAAAAGAGTGCAACGCATGCTTTAAAACCTAAGGCCTTCATGTAAAGATATGATGCCTTCGAGATCGTATGCCCTCGATCGACAGCCTGTAATAAGTTAGCTTTGAACTCAAATGGACAAAAGGATAAAGTCGTACCTTAGCAGTAGTATCGTTTGAGCAATGATATATTCCAATTGTTTGGCAGTTGT
Source organism: Nicotiana attenuata (assembly GCF_001879085.1). Taxonomy (NCBI): domain Eukaryota; kingdom Viridiplantae; phylum Streptophyta; class Magnoliopsida; order Solanales; family Solanaceae; genus Nicotiana; species Nicotiana attenuata. The sequence goes on along the minus strand of NW_017670655.1, from coordinate 73,900 downwards.
TGACCTTCCATTGTGCTGAGTTTATAATATCTTTTACCGACAATTCCGAGGACTCGTTACGATCCATTTGGGTCTCGAGTATTGAGGGTGACCTTCCGTAAGACCAGGTTCCCGATTCCAAAATGTCGAAGGTTGGTTCTTCTATTGTAGTATCTTTCGATCCTTTGCTTCTGTGCTGCCATCCGAACGAGCGCTATTTCTCTCTTTTCGTCCAATAACTCGAGGCTGACGTTCATGGCCTCATGGTTTGACTCCTCCGATGCATGCCAAAACCTGGCGTTAGGCTCTCCAACTTCGATGGGGATAAGGGCCTCGGAGCCATATACTAGAGAGAACGGGGTGGCCCCTGTATTGGACTTTGATGTGGTCCGATACGCCCAAAGGACCTCGGGTAAAACTTCTCTCCATTTCCCCTTTGCATCGTCCAGTCTTTTCTTGAAATTCTGAATGATAGTTTTATTTGTTGACTCGGCCTGTCCGTTTTCGGTTGGGTGGTACGGTGTCGATAAAGTCCTCTTTATTTTATGGGCTTCGAGGAACTCTGTTACCTTGCTACCGATGAATAGCTTTCCGTTGTCACACACAATCTCAGTGGGTATCCCGAATCGACATATAATGTGGTCCCAGATAAAGTCCATAACTTCTTTTTCTCGGACCTTCTCGAAGGCCTGCGCCTCCACCCACTTAGAGAAATAGTCAGTCATAAACAGGATAAATTTAGCTTTACCTGGGGCCGTTGGTAGGGGGCTGACTATATCCATTCCCGATTTCAAGAAAGGCCACGGGGATAGGACCGAATGAAGTTGTTCTCCAAGCTGATGGATCATTGGTGCGAATCGTTGACACTTATCACATTTTTTGACAAATTCCTTGGTATCCTTTTCCATGCTATCCTAGTAGTAACCTGCTCTGATAATTTTTCGAATCAAAGATTCGGCGCCGGAGTGATTCCCACAAGTGCCTTCATGGATTTCTCAAAGGACATAATCGGTGTCTCCTGGCCCCAAACATACTGCCAATGGCCCATCGAACGTTCTTCAATACAGTGTTCCATCTTCATCCAATGCAAACCTAGAAGCCTTGGCTCGTAAGGTCCTCGATTCTTTGTGATCTAGGGGAAGTTTTCCATTCTTCAAATAGTTAATATATTTATTCCTCCAATCACGTGTTAGGCTTGTTAAATTTATCTCGGCATGACCCTCTTCAACCACAAACCTTGATAATTGGACAATAACTCCCGGGACGTTGTCAGCTTCTTCGACCGAGGATCCCAGATTAGCAAGTGCGTCGGCTTTGCTATTTTTCTCTCGAGGCACGTGGTCCAGAGTCCATTCCTTGAAGCGATGTAGAGTTACCTATAGCTTATCCAAGTACCGTTGCATTCTGTCTTCCCGAATCTCGAAGCTTTTGTTTACTTGGTTTACGACCAATAGAGAGTCGCAGTTGGCCTAAATGACTTCTGCTCCCAAGCTTTTAGCTAGCTCAAGACCTGCAATCATGGCCTCATACTCAGCCTCATTGTTATTCAATCTTGGAGTTCTGATAGATTGCCTAATAGTATCACCTGTGGGTGGTTTCAAGACGATGCCGAGTCCGGACCCCTTCACATTCGAGGCATCGTCCGTGAAAAGGGTCCATACCCCCGATGTTGTACTCGAGTTTAGCAGGAGTTCTTTCTCCACTTCGGGTACGAGGGTTGGCGTAAAATCGGCCACAAAGTTAGCTAGGTTTTGAGACTTAATGGCCGTTCGGGGTTGATATTTGATATCGTACCCGCTAAGTTCGACGGCCCATTTGGCCAATCGGCCCGATAGCTCGGGCTTATGCAAAACATTTCGAAGAGGGTAAGTGGTTAATACACATATAGGATGACATTGAAAATAGGGTTTTAACTTTCGAGATGTGCTTATCAATCCAAGTGCTAATTTCTCTAAATGAGGGTACCTAGTTTCAGCATCTCCTAGAGTTCGGCTTACATAATAAATAGGAAATTGCGTACCTTGCTCTTCTCGAACTAGTACCCCATTTATCGCTATCTCGGATACTGCCAGGTATAGAAAAAGCCTTTCGTCTTCCTTTAGGGTGTGAAGCAAAGGCGGGCTTGACAGATATCGCATTAATTCTTCCAAGGCTTGCTGACATTCCGGGGTCCACGCGAAATCCTTTTTTCTTTTTGAGCAAGGAAAAGAAACGGTGACTCCGATCCGATGATCTCAAAATAAATCTAACCAAGACAGCTATTCGCCCTATTAGCCTTTGCACGACCTTCACTCTATCGACGATCGTGATGTCCTCGATATCCTAGATCTTATCGGGATTGATTTCAATACCCCGATTCGATACCATGAAGCCGAGGAACTTCCCGAGCCAACTCCTAAGGTACATTTCTCCGGGTTAAGCTTCATGTTGTATTTCCTCAAAATTGCAAACGTTCCTGCAAATGTACTAAATGGTCCTCTACGCGCAGGAACTTAACCAACATGTCATCAATATAGACTTCCATTGTTTTACCTATTTGTTCTTCAAACATTTTGTTAACTATGCGTTGGTATGTAGATAAGTTCCAAACTTAGTTATAAATGAAGTCTTTTCCTGGTCCTCCGGGTTCATCTGAATTTGGTTGTACCGGAGTAGGCATCGAGAAAAGTTAGGATCTCGTGGCCAGCTGTGGCATCGATCATTCGGTCGATGTTTGGAAATGGGAAAGAATCTTTCGGACATGCTTTGTTCAAGTCCTTATAATCCACACACATCCTAAGCTTATTCCCCTTTTTAGGAACAACAACTACGTTTGCTAACCATTCGGGATACTTTACCTCCCGAATGGATCCTATTTTAAGGAGTTTGGTTACCTCATCTTTTATGAACGCATGCTTTACCTCAGACAGAGGCCTCCTCTTTTGCTTTATCGGTTTGAAGCTGGGATCGGTGCTCAACTGATGTATGGGGATTTCTGGCGGGATCCGTGTCATATCTAAGTGAAACCAAGCAAATCAATCCATATTATCAATAAGAAATTGAATGAGTTTTTTCCTAAGCTAGAGGGTTACTCTCGTTCCCATGTATACCTTTCTCTCGGGCATGTACTCGATCAAAATGACCTGCTCCAGTTCCTCTATAGTTGATTTTGTCGCATCAGATTCTTCGGGAACGACGAAGGTTCGAGGGGTAAGGAAATCCTCATCTTCGTCTTCGATCACCTGTTGCTTTGATATCATCGAGGTTGGAGGTGGTAATTGCTATTTGGAGGCCTGCTTATCTTTAGGACTCGACTTTTTCGAGGTCGGAGGCTCTGGAATCGGTCCTACTTCCTCGATCGCAAACTTCTCCTTTGCAGCCTGTTGCTCCCCGTAGACTATTTTTATCCCTTCCTCTATCGGGAACTTCATCATCTGATGAAGAGTTGAAGGCACTGCCCTCATGTTGTGTATCCATGGTCTCCCGAGGAGTGCGTTATACCTCATATCACATTCGATGACATGGAACTTTGTATCTTGTTTGGTCCCGGCTACGTTAACTGGCAAGATGATCTCTCCCTTTGTTGTTTCGCTTGCTATGTTGAAGCCATTCAGGACCCGGGATGAAGGTACGATCTGATTTTGTAGGCCTAGTTGTTCCACGACCCTCGCTCTGATTACATTTGCTGAGCTACCTGGATCCACTAAAACACGTTTAACTTGAATTTTATTAAAAATGATAGAGATTTACCAGGGCGTCGTTGTGAGGCTGGGATATGCCTTCTGCTTCTTCGTCACAGAATGATAAGACGTCCTCGGGCAAATAACTCCGGGTCCATTTTTACTGGTGATCGACACTTTGGTACGCTTGATTATGGGTCATTGAGGGACGTCGACTCCGCCAATGATCATGTGGATCACATGTTGTGGTTCTTTCTGTTCGTTTCTCCTTGCATCTCTCTCCATGAGGTGATTCTTAGCCCGATCACTTAGGAATTCTCGAAGGTGACCCTCGTTAAATAGGCAGGCTACTTCTTCCCTTAGTTGTCTGCAATCTTTCTGTCCGATGACCATGTGTACCATGATAATTGCACATCAAGTTCGGGTTTCTTTGAGAAGGATCGGTCTGTATTGGCCTGGGCCACTTGGTGTCTTTAATTCTCCCAATAGCGGAGACAATCCGTGATGCATCGATACTAAAGTTGTATTCTGATAATCAAGGAGATTCTGCGGGGTCGGAGTACTTGTCAAATCCACTTTTGCTCATGAGTCCCCGAGAAATTTGACCTCAATCGTTTCTTCGATCACTCCGAAGAGTGTTGCGACTCGGGCCGCCGTCCCTTCGATTGGCATATGGCTAATACCGCTCTTTCTTGAATCTCGATTCTCGATCTTTGTCCTTAGGCGGCTTGGCTACAAATCTGATAGGATATATAGAACCCGAAGGGGCTCCCAACTGCTCGTCCTCGACCCTGATCTTTGACTGATAACGATTGTGCACATCCGACCAAGTCACAGCTGGATATTCAATCAAGTTCTGCTTCAACTGCCGAGAAGCGATCGAACTTGTTTCATTCAGACCATGCGTAAAGGCCTGCACTTCCCGGTCATCGGAGACCGCTGGTAATTCCATTCTTTCCATCTGAAATCGAGACATGAACTTCGTAGCATCTCGTCGTTCCTTTGCTTAATTTTGATGACGTCCGACTTTCTCGTGGCCACCTTTTTGGCCCCAGCGTGCGCTTTCACGAAGGCATCCGCTAACATATCAAACGATCAATAGAGTTAGGAGCTATATTGTGATACCAAATCATGGCTCCCTTTGAGAGTGTTTCCCCAAACTTTTTCAACAACACTAACTCGATTTCATCATCATTAAAGTCATTTCCTTTGATCCCACAGGTGTATGAAGTAATATATTCGTTAGGGTCCGTTGTTCCGTTGTATTTGGGTATGTCGGGCATGCGGAACTTTTTGAGAATGGGCATCGGTGCCGCACTCTGAGGGAATGGTTTCTGTATGAATTTCTTGGCATTTAAACCTTTCCAAATTAGAGGTGCCCCCGATATCTGGTCCAAACGGGAGTTGTAGGTCTCCACTTTTTTATTATTGTCTTCAATTTTCTTTTCCCCTGACTCAATCCTCTTAGTAAGCTCTTCGAGCATTTTCATAATCGTGGGGTCAGTCCCCGAGCCGTTTTCATTAGATCTCTCTAGCGTTGGCTCAGCACGTTTATTGTTTTCGTGTCAGCTACGCTCGGGGTTTTATATTTACTTTGGAGTTGAGCGATGGCGACTTGCTGAGCCTGCAACATCTCGAATATCACTTGGAGACTGACTCCCCCATCTCCTACTCCTGGCGTTCCTTGGTCCCCTGGTCGGGCTTCCCTGCGTGCATTCCCTACTGGGTCTGTGCCTACACCCGTGTTTGGCACTCCCTCCAGGTGTATGGGTGGTACACAGATCCCTATACCGTTGTTTTCTCCAAGACCCTCACTGTCATGAACAGGTGCGTTTTTTGTGCTAGACATGTTCAAGCCTGAAAATCAAAAAATCTTAACAAGAAAAAGTGTAAAGACAACGTGTGTAACGAGAATCAGTAAAGAAATAATCACTATTATCTTTATCCCCACGGTGGGCGCCAAACTGTTTACCTCGAAAATACGAGTAACAATTAAACTTGATTTGTGATTTTAAAGGTACGTGGTTTAGTTCAATACCAATTAATAATCATGAAATATGAAGTAGAGATGAAAGATAGAAGAGAATCAAACCAATATTAGTCAACAGCAATGACCTCGAGAAGGTGACCTTGAGGTGGCCTAGGGCAGTAAGAACAACTGAGTAAGAGAATCAAAACAAGAACAATTTAAGCTAAGGAACAATCCTGATGTACAGTAGGCAAAAGTAGAGAGTATATTCTTTGTTCAGTAAAAGATGGTCTTACAAATGATTGGGATCCCTCTTATATAATGGGGGAATCCTAAATAAGGAATATTTTCATTTACAGTAGGGAATATTCTTGATACAGCTGTCTAACCGTCTAGTACGGAATCGTACAATCCTATTCCGTGATTTACGCCATGACTTAGAGGACGTGGCAGGAATCTAGCTTGCTTTAGTACAAATCCATAACGGTACTATTTCGGGATCGAACACACCCGACCTCGGTATACATCATGCTTCGCCTTCGAACTCGGGTCTGGTCCCTCGAGCTCGAACCTGGCCTTACCCGGACTCGGACTTCAGACGACCTCCCAAGTGTATAGATCGAAGGCATTCGATCTCGACCGTATACACCAACTTATCTAATATTTACCAAACACATGTTTATATTATACTTTGTATATCTCATTTTTAGTCCAATATACTAAACGTCTTCCAATAAAAATATATATACTAAATAATCTCGTTATTATTTAATCCTTATATTATAATCCCGAGATAACTTATTTCCCTACCAAATGACTCCTACTATCTGATTGGATAGATACCTCTACTTGACACATGTGTGTCTCGTAAGCACCGAGTCCAACAAAACATCATGTGTGAGTTACAATTACAATTGCAAATGACTGGTCAAATGGACAAATCATAAAATATTTTAGAAAAAAATTGTTATTTTCTTATTAGAAAAACAGTTTTTCTTAAAAGAAGAAAAAGAAACCCCCCCTTCCCCCCCC
>NW_017670655.1:67119-67241 GCF_001879085.1 Nicotiana attenuata | reverse complement strand
CCCCCCCAAAATCGGTTCACTATTGTTAATGCTGTATTCTAGGCCAGGCCCGGGCCTAAATGGGCCAAACGGGCCCGGGCTCAGACGGGCTGGTCTTTGGCGGTCCCGGGCCTAACGGTCCC
>NW_017670655.1:0-67110 GCF_001879085.1 Nicotiana attenuata | reverse complement strand
GCTAACATTTAAATAGCCAATTTTCCTATTTTGATTTTTTAAAAATAATAAAATAATTTCTGTAAATAAATTAAAGGTGCCAAAATGATTTATAGTACATGGTCTCGGGCTAAATGGGCTGGGCCCACGGGCCTAACGGGCTTTTTCTTTTCGGGCTATTTTTTTTTAATTTTTTTTTTATTTAAGGAAATTTCTTGTAAACCATATATGTATATACTAATATAAATTGCTTATACATGGCTATATAAATATATATATATAGTATATATAATATGTATAGTATGTATAAATAATTATATATTAAAGTTTGCATTTAAAAAGTAAAAAAACAAAACAATAGTAAAACTAAATTATCATGCATAATAAATTAATAACAAAGTAAAACATTAAGCATAAATACGTCTAATAACTTTAAAATAAATATATAGTATATATAGTTTATATAGTATGTATATATGTAGTATATATAGTGTGTATATATATATATATATATATATATATATACACATACTATATAAACTATACACACACACACACACTATATATATATATATATATATATATATATATATATATATATAGTATGTATATATATATATATATATAGTATGTATTTATATGGGATATGGGAAAAGTTTATAGAGTTATATACGCACCACCACCTAATCAGCTGGTATACGTTGATGATTTGCCCATAGTGGCCGAGATGATATGATGGGTTGCCCTCAGATGCTTGATGATGTTATAAACGCATATACCCATGCATGGTATAGCATTTAGACGCATATGCATGACATTTTAAATATTAAAGGATTCACNCATCCCCGCTTCTAGGCGAAGCAGCATCCTCCGCAAGTTCCGCTATCATTTCTTCATAAGATTCGTCTATCTCCGGTTGTGATTCTGCAAGTCCAAAGTTTCTTCTTTCCGAGCGGATCCAATCTCTGAATAGTACTGATTTTTCCAAGCTCTCCCTCATAGACGCTCTATGATCACCTATTTGAAGTCTTGCTTGACTGAAAGCGCTCTCTGATGCCACTGTTGAAGCTTGAATACATAAAATATCCCGAGCCATCCTTGCAAGAACCGGAAAACAAGTGATGTTTCGGGGCATTTAGAAGGTTGTCTATTAAAAGTAGGGGTTTCTACAGGTGGGCCGGGCGGGGCATCAGTTGGGTTATTAACAGGACTAGTAGGTGTATCATCTAAATCCGGTTGGGTTTCATCTACATCATCATTTTCATCATCATTTTCAAAAATAGTTTCATTAGGATAAAGAGCATTCATAACTTCATCATTTAATTGTTGACCTGGTGCAACATTATGGCAAAATTCACTATCGGAAAATTGAAAACAAGGGTTATCACTATCAAGAATAATAGGTGCAGGAGGACGGGTAACAGGTCTGGGTCGGGGAGCCGGGGGAAGGGTAGTAGGTTGGCGACTACTTTCACCAATTTTAGATTTTCCCTTACCACCAAATATTTTTTTCAAAGAAAATACCATATTAATTAGCCTTAAAAATTAATATGCAAACTAAAACACACAAAAATATATTCTTAAAACTTAAGAGTTGGAACGAGTTTACCGAATTGCCGAACAACTTCTTGAAAATTGAAAATCGTTGACGAAGACTTGAATACTTCAATTCACCAACTTCACAATTTTTCACGAAATTGCAATAATAAAATAAGCAATTATAGAAGAGAATTAGATATAGATTGAGAGAGATTGATGAATTTGTGAGTAAAAATGAAAGAATGAGGGGGTATTTATAGTTGAGAATTGGAAAAAAGTGTAATTATATAAAGTTTGGGGTTAAAATAAAGTTTGGGGGCCAAATGGCTATTTTTTAAAGTCCCAAACGGCTCTTTTTTGATGGCCAACGGCTAGATTTTAAAATCTGACCGTTGGTCATTTTTTAAAATTTTTTTTTTTTAAATTATAGCCGTTGAGGCCCGGTTGAACCGTCCCAGGCCCGCCTGCCGGTCCCGGACTTAGCGGTCCCGGGCTCGTGGGCTAAATGTGCAAGACCGGTCCACTACGGGCTTGGAGTACCATTTGGGACCGGCCCGCTAACACCGGCCCAATATGCCCATTTGGCCCGCGGTCCCGATCCGGTCCCGGGCTGGGCCCGGCCCACAGTGCACCCTTAGCTATTTTAAGGGAACTGAGCCAATGACCTCTGCATAAGCAACTTAATATGGTAGAAAATTGGTGATTTAGGACAACTTAATTAAATAGGTGATTTAAGCAACTTCGTTTCATACTTCTTTGTTGAAATTTTCACTAAATTTTAAGTTACTAAATTCGTTTAGTCATTTAAGCCATCAGAAACTGAAGGAATCTTGAAGAGTGAAATGGGTGACTGGTAATGTTTTTTTCAAGGGAAATTACCAGCTATGTCCATTTATAAGTAGCTCATTACAAAAATTGGTCAATTGATAAAATATTACTAATATTAGCCAAATTAGCCAATTAGCTATTTGTAGCAAAAAAAATATCAAATTTTTGTTTTGTTTTGAGTGGGTGTTATTAGAATGGATTGGGCACAACTTAAAGAGGTTGAATCTCAGTTTTAGGATGATTTGGTGAAGTTTTGAGGTTGTTTGAATTGAAAATTTGAAGTAAAAGCCGAACATGAAAAAAAATTATATGTGTATCACACTGTGTATCATTTGTGTATCACATATGTATCATATTTGTATCAATTGTGTATCACATGTATATCCATGTATACCTGTGTGTGAGATACATGTTTGATACATGTGTCGCAGAAGACTTTTTTGAACTCGATTTAATTACGAATTTTGATACAAAACCAGTCCAAATCACCTCCAATCTTCCTCAAATTTTATATATTGACTTATCTACATATTTTCAATGAATTTCAATTATACCCATTGAAAAAGTTTCTTTTTTGTTTAGATTTTTGGAATATTGTATAGATTTTTGTATTTCAACACCTTATTTGCTACCCCGTCCATGAAATTTCCTTTCCGTCTTGTATCTAATGTTGCTAATCACGCTTAAAATTATGGAAGGTGATTTTTGCATGTGATTCTTTGAGAGAAAGAACCCTATTATTTGGTTTTTTCAATTTTTGTTGGCTAGTTTTGGTAAGTCGATGACTAATGGCTATAGGTTGCTAAGTTGAGATTTATTTGGGACATTTGTGTAAGTTTTCCTTTTTTCAATAATCATAATAAAACAAAATTTTGTTTACGGGTTGACGAGTAATTCGTTTTCCCCATAATAATTGTGCTTCCGCAACCATAAAGAAATCATTTTATAATGTGGACTGCTTTATTAGTTTATGAATATTTGAGAATTGTTATAAGTAGAATTGTATTTAAGGTGAATGATTATATTCTAGAGAGACTTAGGGTTTGTTATTTGGTGGTTAAGTTACTTTTTCCCCCACTAGTCTTAGGGTACGCATGCTGCACGTGTAACTTATCTCTCTCTCCTCTCTCTCTCTCTCTCTCTCTCTCTCTCTCTATATTTATATATATATATATTTATATATATATATATATATATATATATATATATGTATATGTTGTAACGACCCGACTGATCATTTTGAGTATCTGCACTTCACTCAGTGTTTTGTGGGCTCGAGTATCCCCAGATGATGTATTATGACTTGCGTAAATCGTCGGTGTTGGTTTTCAAGTTATCTGGAATCGATTTGGAAGAATGAACTTCAAGAATTATGCTCTAAGTTGGAAGAGTTGGAAGAGTTGATCAAGTTTGACTTTTTAGCATATGACCTCGGAATGCAGTTTCGTCGGTTCCGTTATCTCCGTTGGGTATTTTGGACTTAGGAGCGCGTCCGGATTGTAATTTGGAGGTCCGTAGTAGAATTAGTCTTGAATTGAATTTTTGGGAAGTTTGATCAGGAGTGGATCTTTTGTTATCAGGGTCGGATTGCGATTCCAGAAGTTGAAATAGGTCCGTAACGGCAAACGTGACTTGTGTGCAAAATTTGAGGTCAATTGGAGGTGATTTGATAGGTTTCGGCATCGGTTGTAGAAGTTAAAGTTTTAAAGTTCATTGAGTTTGACTTGAGGTGTGATTCATCATTTCGAGGTTGTTATGTGTGATTCGAAGCTTCGAGTAGGTTCGTTTTGTCATATAGAACTTGTCTGCAAAATTTGGCGCCATTCGGAGTTGATTTGATATGGTTCGGACGGTCGGTTGCGATTCTAGAAGTTCTTGAAGTTTAAGTTAATCTTCATGCGTTTTGGCGTCCAATTCGTGGTTTTAGAGGTTATTTTGATGTTTTGATTGCGCGAGCGAGTTCGTATGATATTTTTAGACTTGTGTGCATATTTGGTTTAGAGCGCTGAGGGCTCGGGTGAGTTTCGGATTGGTTTCAGAATGATTTTTCATAATTCTTGAGTGCTGGTTTTGGTTTTGTCGCATTTGCAATGTTTTGGTTTCAAATGCAGCCATCGCATTTGCGAAGGAAGCCTTGCAATTGTGAAGCTGGGCTGCAGGAGAAGGATTCGCATTTGCGAAGAATTTTCCGCTTTTACGAAGGACCAGTGCTCGCATTTGCGAAGGCAGCAGAGATTCCAAATCTTTGCATTTGCGATAAGTTGTTCGCATTTGCGGGGTTCACATCTGCGAACCCCATGTCCCAAATGCGACATCTGCAGCCTGTTAAGTGCTGAGAATTCCGAGTCTTGGCTTCATTTTTCATGTATTTTGAACCCTAGCTTCAGTGAGAGGCGATTTTGTGAAGGGATTTTCATACCAAATCATTGGCTAAGTATCTTTAATCATTTCTCAACCATATTTCATGATTTTATATAAGATTTAACATCAAATTCATGAGAAATATATGGAAAATTTTGGGGATTTTGTCAAAGTTTTGAAAAAATGAAAATTTGGGATTTGGGAGTCGAATAGGACTCGGATTTGAAAACAAATCACATATTTGGACTCGTGAGGCTATGGGATCAAGACCTACACTTGGACCCGGGTTTTGACCGAGCGGGTTTGGGGTTTGACTTTTGTTGACTTTTTTAGAAATCTAATAAAACACAGCTTTATTAATTGAAATTATTTTCTCTTGCATTGTGAGATGTATTCAAGTCGTCGTGGGCTAGATTGGACCGGGCGGAGGCGAATTACTAATGAAAAAAGGCTAAATTGAGTGTTGAGTTAGCCAAATTGAGGTAAGTGTTTTGCCTAACTTTGTTGAGAGAATTTTTTGTCCTATTTGTCATTGTTTGCTACATGCGAGGGGGATACATATATGAGGTGACAAGCGTATATGTATGTGCCAAGGTTAATCATGCTCGGGGGGGTGGATTATGTTATAAATGTGTTTGTAGAATTTCGTGACCTTCCTGCTTCATGCCTTACTTGACTCTTAGATACTAAAAACATAGTATTAAATGATAGAAATTAAGACTTAGCTTATTATAACTTGATCAAATTTGACAGAAATTCTAAGTATACATTGATGTGTCTAATTCGGTCATCTCTATGCGAAATTATAACAACATTACTACGGCCGATATTTTTGAGATACTAGACTCTATACTTGTGTTGTGGATCATTTGTCAGATTTGTGAAAGCATTTGAATAATACGGTTCTTGAGGATTGTTGAATCATTGTTGACTCGGAAAGTTGTGATTGGGACTTATTTGGAATATCCGTTAAAACACTCTCCTTGATGTTTTTTATGCTTTCTTGCCTATTTGTCATTGAAATTCATATTCTTGGTAAGGAAGAGTATAGAGCACGAAGGGTGATGTCGTACCACTGTTTATACATTATCATGTGAGGGAGAGTGTAAAGCACGAAGGGTGATGTCGTGCCACATTATTGAGAGTAAAAGCACGAAGGGTGATGTCGTGCCACATATTGAGAGTAAAAGCACGAAGGGTGATGTCGTGCCATATCATTTGAGAGTAAAAGCACGAAGGGTGAAGCCGTGCCATTTCATTTATATTGTTATGCTTGTATGTTATCGTGAGGTCATGGCACGATAGGTGTTTCCATGCACGCGAGGATGAGTGATATGCATTATGTTTGATATCATTTTTTCGTGTATATGTTCATGTCTTTACCTTGAACTATTATTGTCATAATTATAGATCTGATGTGGCTTGTTGCTATTGTTCTGTCATTGATCTTTATCTCAATTGTTGTTGTGTTGCTCATACCTTCTACTTGCTTAACTTGCAAATACCATGCCTACTTCCTGCTTTTATAATTATACTCATGTCGTATCTATTCTGTTGCATTTTAGTATAAGCCTTCCACCATGCTAGTCATTGATGCCCTTACTTGTTAACTTGTAAAGATCATGTGTTTCCTTCTTATTTGTTATATTTGTACTTAGGCCTCCATTATGCTAGTTAATTGAGAAATATAAGCACAACCATGAAAGTGACCATCTTGACCACCACACATATCACACACATTCCACACGTAAGATTGAGTTGGTGCACATAACTCGCTCTCGGGAATATTTTGATAATTTTGCCCTTGGTGGTTTTCTTCACAATATGCATAAGGAGAATTAAAAGTAGAATTACAAACATCAAAACTCTAATAATTCCAAGACGCCATGTTTTTAAAATCAACAAGTAAAACAAAACAAAAAAAATCAAATACAAAAACTAAAAATAAAAGTTCAAACTTGAAAACTAACAATATGTATACCTACAGCTACACCATTAGTTCCCCGGCAACGGCGCCAAAATTTGATCACGCCCAACTATGCCTCATTAAAAGGACTAAGCGGTTTTTGTAAATATAATCCGGTTTACAAGTCCGGAGTCGAATCCCACAGAGAACTAAGGCTTCGCTACAACTGTTCAATATTGCTAGGAAGACAAGCTCGAATAATTCCTATGTTATAAATATTAAGATTCTTGTATCTAATTAACTAACAAATTAAATTAGTAGAATTAACAACTAGGGATACTAAGGGTTGGAGACAAGATTAAGGAAGTCTAGGGTTATGATTTCCCCTATTGTCGGAATCCTTTCCGATATTTCTATAAATTTGCCTAAGTCTTCTCTACCGATCATGAGCACTCTGACTATCGTAACTCTATCTCGAGTAATTACCATAATTTACTAGACATATTCTGCCGAATTACGCTAGCTGGCATTAAGTACGGCTCACTCGGATCGCACCAAGGTTTCGTTATCCTTAATCCCACCTTTAAACCCTCTGTATTGATCCCTCATATACGTTTGGAGTGATGTTGTTCAACAACTACCTAAATATGCACTCTCTCCCGAGTAATACACACTAAATAGACACAATTAATTGAGAGCTCTTCAACCAACCACAATAATAACGTAGTCGAACAAATAGAGAAATACTACAGCAAATCTATATTAACGTAACAGGAAAATCATCCTCCAAAAAGTTCCATCAAAATCCTAGATAACAAATTAGCAATTCATAATTGTATGCAAAACTACATTACTAAAATTCATAACCAATAATGAAAATAGGAAGAAGGAAGTGAAAAACTCGTAGAAGAATTCTCCGCCTTGCTCCTAGTGTGTTCTTGCCTCCTTAGGTTGAATCTCCGGTCTCTACGGCGGCTCCCTGCTCTCCCTAGGTCTTAAGTTGTATCCAAACTCGATCTCCCTCCAAAAGTGGCATTTTTAGACCTATTTATATGTGTAGGAAAAGACCTAAACGTGTAGGCCAAGTCCTAGTCAAACCAGGAGACGAAATGAGCCTTCAAAACTCACACTGGACCTGGCCCCAGGTCTGGCGTCGCCAGCCTAACGCTAGCCTCAGTCTGGCCTTTGGCTGGCCTCGCCAGGCTAAAGCCTGGTTCAGCCTGGCCTTTGGCTGGCCTCGCCAGGCTAAAGCCTGGTTCAGGCTGGTCTTTGGCTGGCCTCGCCAGGCTAAAGCCTGGTTGAGCTGGCCTTTTCCTGGCCTCTCCTTTTCACTGTTCTCGAGCACACTTTCAACGTGTAAGTATCCCTTTTGCTCTACTTTCATCTCCAATTCACCTACATATAAAATAGACTCCATTACGCGCAAATAAAGTGTAATTTATCATTAAAGCATGTAAAATACAAGTCACATATTGTGTTACACCATGAATTATAGCCACATCACCAACCTATGTATAATAGCTTTGACGTCAATAATAGAGGTGGAGTTATTTGAAGTTTACGGGTTTGGAATTCCAATTCTTTTAAGCTACTGAGTTCTAAAATAATAATTTATATAAATTCATTACATTTCTTAAAACAAGTATAGAGTTTGGACTAAAGCTACTGGGTTCTATCGAACCAGCAACTGCAAAGCTAGCTCCGCCCTTGGACATCAATGGTGGAGGCGCCATTCTTCACGCCACTTCGCCTAACAAGAAATAACTATATATAGAGAGAGAGAGAGAGCCGATGCCATTTAAAAATAATACAAAATAAACAATAATTTAGGACAAGAATGTAAAGTCTTGTAACCTGCACAAACCCAACTACAATCAAGTACACACTGAGTTATGATAATAAAATGACAAGTTGTGCAAAATCATGCCTGAGTTCACGGTAAAGGGAGTTACTATAGTAAGTGGTCTTGGATTGTGACGCACCACAGTAGAGTGCTCAACAATATCATGACAGAGCTGTGGTCCTATGGATACATTATCCTGCTAGGAAGTTGAAGCCTAATGAGTAATGAGGCCAGACATACTATTTTGAGTATTGATCTAACAAAGACCTTTTTCTTGCTGAAAGGAAGACATACAACGGAAAGGACTTCAGAATTGATCGAGGATTGTGACTTGATAGGAATGTTGTGATAACACTGACCAGTGAGCATGTCAGTGAAAATAGCCAAAGAGGATATTGTTAGAGCTAGAGATCGACCCGACTGAGATAATTAGCAAGCACATACACACGCGTGTGAATTGCCTTGTGGTCACATATAACTTCCATTTCTTAGTAATGCAGCATTATTGGCGGTTAATTAAGCACTAATAATTAATATGACTGTGCTTCGAAAAAGTCCCTGAGTAATCCAAAGGTCAAGAGCCTAACCAGGTCACCTAAACGTTGATGGTAATAGGTCAAGTGTTTACGGTTCATAAATCTCGATGTGAACGATCACAATATATATGATATATGGCTATTTTCCATGCACATAAGCTTGACTATTTCACTCTTTTAAAATCTAATACAGTTTATAAGTTTTTTATTTTCCTATCCCTTAACATGTCAAATGAAAATCATTCTCATGAAATATATAACCTTCTTTTCTTTTGTTATTTTTAAGGGGAGCCCTGGCGTAACCGGTAAAGTTGCTGTCATGTGACCACAATGTCATGGGTTTGAACCGTGGAAATAGTTTTTTGCATAAATGGAGGATATTTTTGCATAAATGTAGGATAAGGCTGCGTACAATAGACTAAAGTTATCCATTCGTGTCAATCACTTGACTAAAATAAACAGTTCGACTAAGATAGGAGTATTATCTAATTGGATGATCAAATTTTAGTTCGAAATATTAATTATAAATACATAATGAACGAAATATACTTGATTTGACTTTTAAAGTCAAATTAAATCATTTTGCTTAAACTATTCTATAAAAGAATACCTACAATGTCAAGGTTAGCTATAATTTGACCTAAGTCTTAGCCCCTTGTATTTCCAATGATATGCAACACAAACTACAATGTGATAAATTCAAATATCAGAAACAAATCAATCTCACTCATACAAATTTGGATGTTTCTCACTTCACATACACAGACCAAACTTCTTGGTTCATGTTTGAAAAATACATCAAGATATGGTCCCACATCTAACAAAATTCTTCACCTTGGGCCCACAAACCAATTTGACCTAAAGCCAGCATGACATTTTATGGGTCCCACTAAAGGTAGAATAATAGGAGTGCTAACCAACCCATGGAAACTCTCAAAAGATTTTGGGGTCTACTTTTGTTTTTTTTAAAACTTTGGTGTGATATGCTAACTGATATAACAAAGAGAAAGCCCCACAAACAAACCTAAAGTTGAAAGGAGGAAAACAGTTGGGAACCATCAACCATGTCAGATGATGAAAAAGTTCAAGAAAACCACACAAAGAAAAACAGAAGCTTACATATACACAAAAAAAACACAGAAATTCGTGAAAACTAAAAAAGAAAACAAAGGAAAAACTTCATATAAACACAGTAGTGTAATGATTCCAAGATTTATCTTGAAGATGTAGTAAAACGTTTTGCTGCAGTTTTCTAAGGAAAATAGCATATAAACTCTTCTCATCCCATTTAAATGTCTAATTGCCTTTTCCGATATATATATTAGAGGAAAACTATTAGTCACTATATACTATTTGATTGCAAGATTCTTAGTTTTCACGATCTTTCGTGTAAATTTTTAGTATTTTACTTTTAAAACTACAAAAAAAAGGTTAATGATATTCAACACTGCTCCTTAATATACTAATCATTTGTTCTTCAATCAATATGACACCAGATTTTATAATAGTAGTAAGAAAATCTTAAGTTACTAAACAACGTTAAACAAACGGATCTTCGATCTAACTCAATTTCGAAAATTAACTCATAAAGTTAAAATTGTGCAGAACCACATAAGGAAAATACAGCTCATTCCCTTAAACCAATATGGGACAATCTAACATCACTTCTCCTTTCGCATAAACATAATATAAAGCTAATATTAAGCAAATCTAGAATAGCCTAGTATCCTAGTGAAAAATTGAAAATTCTAAATTTAATCAATCTTAAAAACTAATTTGCGAGACGATAATTGCCTAATATCATATACGTAAACAATAGTCCGTTCTCTTAGCGAATTCGGACACTCATTATTCATTAAGTTATTACTTATCCATTGGATTTTAGGAAAGAAAACTTCAACAGAGAAAAAAAAAAAGCAAAAGAAAGAAAAAGCAAAAGAAGGGGAAAAGCTGAATTTGAATTTTTGTTGTCCGGTAACTTCATGCATTGCCTTAATAGTAGCCAGCAAAATGATATCATAAGCACTGCAATTATTTAGTCCCCCCCACACTCACTTATTAAATCATGCAAAAATATTAAAAGCTGACCATTTAACGAATCCCAAGAAAACAAAATCTATTCCTTTTTCTTTCTTTGAATTTTCCTTACTTGCTGGCCGTTGACTGATTACTTCTAAAATCATCCCACTATCACTTTATTTGCTTTTCTTGCTTCCTTCCTTCCTTTACTCCTCTCTCAATTCCCCAATGTTTTAAAAAGTTTCGTTTCGAATTTCTGAATGAAGCATAAACTTTACTATTGAATAAAGGGAGGAGAGGAAAAAAAGATTAAACTCCCAATGTAACATGAAGGATAATTTTGCAGACTAATTAACAATCTGCTATGGTACCGATCTCTATTAGAGCTGTCAATATGGGTGGGGTCGGGCTAGCCCAGCCCAATTCACGCGGGCTTTAGAAATTAATGGGCTGGGCTGGGCCATTTTGATGGGCCTTATAATGGTCAGCTCACCCCAGCCCTATGTGGGCTATGGGCCCCCACGGGCCGGCCCATTATTTTTTTAAATATAATTTTATATATTTTTCTTTAAGTTCTAACCTAAAAAAAAAGATAAATATTTAAAAGTTAAAAAGATCTTATTGGAAAATATTTACAAAACTTAATAACTTTTTATACTGTTCCAATATATCAATAAACACTAAAAAAGTAAAAGACAAGACTATATTTCATTCACTAAAAGTCAAAAGTCAAAACAAATTATTCAAGAAAACGTCCATGATGCTTATCTGATATCCAACATATCATCTTCATCAAACACATTTGAATCCGTTTGTGAGACGGTTGTCTTAACATCTTCACTTTCATCTACATCTACAATTCGTATGCAATATTAATTAGTTAAATATAAAGAATAATTAAATTTTTAAACTAATTAACGTTTTACGACTTTGGTCTTTTAATATGATGAGCTTAATAAACTTTAAGCTTGGGATACTCTTCTTGTTATTTTTTGTGTCATATACTTTTTTATATTTTATATACTTTAAATACGTATTTTTATTAGGCCTACGCGCTGGCCCAGCCCAGCCTCAATCAACCCTCACGGGCCACGGGCTTACTCAGACCGAGCTTAAAAGCCTCATTTTAAATGGGCTCCAAAAATTCTAGCCCATCCCTGCTAAATCACGGGCTGGGCTGACTCAACGGGCCAAGCCCATATTGACGGCTCTAATCTCTATGATTTTAAGATGAATTCCCAAACCTATATTTAATGAGATATGTGATACATGTCATGACCCAGGTTAATGTTGTGTAGGTTTAATTTAACCATGATTAGATTAGTAGTAACTATAGTTAGGTGTTAATATTGTAGTTAGATAGTAGTTAGTCGGTTATTTTGGTATAAGTGAAGGTGTACACTGTTTTTTGGAACATAACATAAAATGAAATTTTTTTCTCAACTCTCTCTCTCTCTCTCTCTCTCTCTCTCTCTCTCTCTCTCTGCTCTGCTCTGCTCTTCTTCTGTTCTTCATCTCTTGTGCAAATTCACAAAATTAACATGGTATCAGAGCGTCTAGACGATTAAATCTAGAGGTTTTCACTGAGAATGATTGAAAACGAGAGATTCATTGTTCATTTCTGAAAAAAAATTTAGTTGGAATTATCAGTTACTCACCGGAACCCTAAATAATCATGGTCGGAGACGAAGTCACAGATCAATCTACGATTGTGATAGATCATAATCATTCATTGTATTTGCATCCATCCGACACACCAGGAGCACTATCTCTTGGATTTCAGCTGCTAGGAATGGAGAATTACACGATCTGGAGTCAGGCGATGGAAGTCTCGTTGTATACACGGAACAAGTTAGGGTTTATAGACGGTTAAATAACACGTGATACCTATGGAGATAAATATGTAAATCTATGGGATCATGCTACTATGAAATCGTGGATTATGCACAATGTGAGTTGCGATTTGTTGAGTGGAGTATTGTTCCGGTCAAGTGCACATGCAATTTGGTCGGATCTTCGGGAACAATTTGATAAGGTCAATGTATCACGAATGTACTACCTGCATAGGGAGATCTTTACACTGACACAAGGTACATCCTCTGTTTCAGTTTATTACTCAAAATTGAAGGACTTGTGGGACGAATATGACTCGATTATGCCTCCTCCTGTTTGCCGTGATAAATCAAAGAAATTCATCGAACGACAGGAGTATCAACGTTTATGGCAATTCCTAATGGGATTAAATGATGGCTATAGTCAAGCTCGTAGCCAAATCCTAATGAAGTCTTAAATTCCTACGGTTAATCAAGCTTATGTTATGATCCTTCGGGATGAGAGTCAAAAATTAGTGACAGGAGGTAGTTACTCTGTTGAGTCCTTAGATCCTACAGCTCTATTTAGTTCTAAACTTGGTCAAAAGCAAAGGAGAAACTTCAATATTGAATGTGATTTCTGTCATTTGAAAGGCCACACAAAGGAAGAGTGTTATAAGTTGATGAAATGTGATTATTGCAATAAGAAGGGACATTTAAGGGCCAACTGCTATAAACTAATAGGCTATCCAGCAGATTTTAAGCCTCAAAAGAGCTAACATGGTTGGAAGTTCAAAGACTCAGTCGATGTCACCTTCATCAGCCATAATGACACAAGAGCAGCACAATTTGGGACCTATGCAGGGTTTCATCTCTGAGCAGCACACTCATCAGGACAACAAAACTTAGGACCTATGAAAATACAGTATAGTCAGATCTTAAGTCTATTGAATAAGGCATCAATCTCTGAATCTTCTGTCAGTGCACACATGGCAGGTAATGTTTCTTATGAACCAAATACTGATGAAAAGTAGATAGTAGATACTGGAGCCACAAACCATATGGTTGGTAATGAACAACTTTTACATGGCAAATTGTTAGTAGGTAATGCAGGAAATGTGCAACTGCCTACTGGAGAGTCTAATAAGGTGTCACATGTTGGTAGTGGTCAATTAGATGGAGGTGACACCATTAATAATGTCTTATGTGTACCAGCTTTCAAGTTTAATCTTTTTTCTGTCTCTCAACTGATAAAAGCTTTGAACTGTTGTGCTGCATTCTTCCCAAATTTTTACATCTTTCAGGATCTCTTCACTGGGAGGGTGAAGGAGATTGGTAAAGAGGAAGAAGGCCTATACGTGCTACATTCACAAAGAAGAAACAAGAATACAACTAGATCTTTAGTAATGGTTGCACACAGGAATGAAGCTGAACTATGGAACAAGAGGATGGGACATGTTCCAGTTCACGTTCTCAAGAAGATTCCTAATCTTAATAGCAGTAGTAAAGTAGAAATAAGCCCATGTGGCATATGTCCATTAGCCAGGCAGGCTAAGACTCCTTTTCTAGTTAGTAGCAGTAAAACAAATAATGTTTTTTATTTGATACATATGGATGTTTGGGGTCCCTATAAAGTTCCTACATATAATGGGAAGTGATGCTTTCTCACAATGGTTGATGATCATTCTAGATGAATTTGGATCTTCTTGTTACATCTTAAGTCTGATGTTACTACAGCTCTCAAATTTTTTATTGTTATGGTGAAAACTCAATGTGGTAGAATGATCAAGTGTTTTAGATCAGACAATGGTTCTGAGTTCTTTAATCATAATTGTGCTGATTTGTTTCAAATGCATGGGATTATACATCAGAGTTCCTGTCGACACATTCCTCAACAAATTGGAGTGGTGGAAAGGAGGCACAGGCACATTCTGGAAACTGCAAGGGCTATCAGATTTTAGGGGCACTTGCTAGTGACGTTTTGGGGTGACTGTGTGGATGCAGTTGTGTGCATAATAAACGGGATTCCCTCTACAATTCTAAGAAACAAATCACCTTTTGAGGTCCTATATGGGAGACAACCTTCATTGTTACATATGAGGATTATAGGGTGCCTATGTTTTGCAACTAATCTACCAAGGGGTGATAAATTTGCACCCAGTTCTATAAGGTCAGTTTTTCTAGGGTATGCAAGTACACAAAAGGGATATAGACTGTATGACATTGAACACAGGACATTTTTTGTTAGCAGAGATGTGGTATTTCATGAAGATGTATATCCATTTCAAGGCTTCATTCAAGATTCTTTCTTTTCTATAAATGAGTTTCAGAGGCTTGACTATCTTTCTGATCAGCCTCCTATTGTTCTACCTTCCAGTGGTAGAGAAATGGACAACCTAGTTCCACCTGCATCTCCTACAATTGCGGAATCTGCCCCTAGAAGCACTAACTCATCACCAGCTACTTCTATATTGCCACATGTAGAAGAAGCAATTGTTGAAACCATGAAGGACCTACAAATAATACTGGGGAGTTGAGAAGATCAGGAAGAACTACTAAGCCTACTATTTGGCTTAAGGGTTACATTGGACCACAACAGAAGTCCAATTCTTCCACTGTAGTTCATTGTCAATATCCTATTGGTGATTTTGTTCAGTATAAAGGATTATCAGCCTCATATCAAGCCTACATCACTCGGTTGTCTTTTGAGATTGAACCAAGTTCTTATCATGAAGCAGCTAAGAATGTGAAGTGGATTGAAGCTATGAAGGCAGAGATACAAGCATTGGAGGACAACAAAACATGGGAGGTGGTGTCATTGCCTCCAAACAAAAGGGCAATTGGATGCAAATGGGTGTACAAAATCAAGTACACATCTAGTGGGGAAGTTGAAAGATATAAGGCTCGATTAGTGGCTAAAGGATACATTCAAAAATAGGGACTGGATTATCAAGAGACTTTTTCACCTGTAGTAAAGATGGTTACTGTCAGGTCTATTGTATCCGTAGCAGAAACCAAAGGTTGTACTCTCTATCAAATAGATGTTTACAATGCCTTTTTTCAAGGAGGCTTGGAGGAAGAAGTGTACATAACTCTACCTTAAGGCTTCTCTCATCAATAAAGGAAGACACGGGTGTGCAGGTTACTTAAGTCACTCTATGGACTTAAGCAAGCTTCGAGGCAATGGAACATTAAACTGACCACAGCACTTCTTAATTCAGGTTTCAAGCAGAGCCACTTTAATTATTCCTTGTTCACTAAGAGACAAAACTCTCATATTGTAATTGTTTTGGCCTATGTTGATGACCTTCTGATCACTGAGAATGATACAGATCTTATTTCTGCTACTAATCAAATTCTGCATCAAAATTTTAAAATCAAAGACCTAGGGGAGTTGAGGTATTTTCTGAGCATTGAATTTGCTAGAAACAAAGAAGGGATCCTGTTACACCAGAGAAAATTTGCTCATAAGCTCATCTCAGCTGTTGGCCTGGCAGGATCCAAACCAGTTCACGCTCCTGTTGAGGTAAATCAGAAACTTACCTCAGTGACTTATGATGCTCATCTTGGTCTTAAGGATGATTGTTTGCTTGAAGATCCTGGTACATATCAAAGACTGATAGGCAGACTTCTTTATTTGAGAATTACAAGGCCAGAGCTTGAGTCAGTTCATATAAGCCCCCAAGAATACTCACATGGAGGCTGCTCTTAGGGTGGTTAGGTACATCAAACAAAGTCTAGGTCTTAGGATTCTTATGTCAGTTACTGCATCTACACACTTGAAGGCTTATTGCAATGCTGATCGGGCAGCATGCCCTAATACCAGGAAATCAGTCACCTGTTACTTTGTACAGTTTGGTGATTCCCTCATTTCATAGAAGTCCAAGAAGCAAAGTGCCATTTCCAGGAGTTCTGCTGAGCCAGAGTATCGTAGCCTAGCATCCACAGTGGCTGAGATTGTGTGGCTTGTTGGTTTATTTGATGAGTTGGGGGTTACTCTCACATTGCCAGTTCCCTTTTATTCTGACAGTAAATCAGCAATACAAATTGCTGCTAATCCTGTTTTCCATGAACGTACGAAATATATTGATATTGATTGTTACTTCATTCGCGAGAAGGTTCATTTAGGCTTGGTTCAAACTGTCTACTTGAGGTTTGCTGATCAACCTGCTGATATCTTGACCAAGGGCTTCAACACACTCACTTACTATCCAAGCTAGGCCTCAAGAATATCTTCATTAGTTCTAGCTTGAGGGGGGGGGGGTGTAATGAGATATGTGATACATGTCGTGACCCAGGTTAATATTGTATAGGTTTAATTTAACCATGACTAGATTAGTAGTAACTACAGTTAGGTGTTAATATTGTAGTTAGATAGTAGTTAGCCGATTATTATGGTATAAGTGGAGGTGCACAGGGTTTTTTGGAACATAACAGAAAATGAGATTCTTTTCTCTCAACTCTCTCTCTCTGCTCTGCTCTTCTTCTGTTCTTCATCTCTTGTGCAAATTCACATAATTGACAATATTATTTAGAGGACATTAATTAAAACACTGGAGGACAAATTTTGGGGAATTTTTTCAAATGCTAGAATAAGGAATAATAAAGTTCATATAAATAATTCCTACATTCGACAAGAGTATCTGAGTATTCAACTATTCATCCCTTATAAAGTAATATTTTTTCTTCATGTCACAAGTTCTGAAAATATCATACAGCTGACCCCGATTTATGTTGGTTAAGATATTTTCAGTTCTTGTGGAATAATCACAAATATTTTTTTGATTATGAATTTACTATTAAAATTTAATACGTAATCTCAATATTCAAGGTGTATTCCTAAATAATCTCATTTTCTAAATATTCAACAATTTTATCAAATTTTAGTGTCTGCCAGATTAGTCAATATTTGTCTCTTTCGATGCAACAACGAAATCTTATTTGTAATAACTGATTTTGTTCGTTAGTTAATTGGTCACATTTTATTCATGAAATGGCTTGGATTGCTATTAATATGAATAGGACGAAATTGTTCTATTGGATGGAATAACTATAAACCCAATCTAATAAGTACCTTGTCTTAGATTTGAGCAGTGTTTTAAAAGGCGTGGGCGTAAGGCGGGGCGTTTTACATATGCCTCAGCGAGGCGCAAGCTCTTAGGCACGGTGCGTAAGCCCCATGAGTATTTAATTTTTAATATTATATAAAATAATATAATTACACTAAATATTTATAAACAGGTAAAATTGCATAAAAATTGAAGAAAACTAAATATGTGAAATATATATATAACTTGAGTCAAAACTAGTCAAAACAATATATTATAAGTTATTTACAAGCAAATGTAACTTGAGTCGAGAATAATAAAATTTTCTATATGGAGGAACAAAAAGGATGACTAACCTGCAATTTGAACTTTGAATTACTGCTAAGAAGGATAATTTCGTTCTCTTTGATTTTGTAAAAGTAAAAAATATTAGCAGACTAGTAGACAGGATAAAAGAATTGGGAAAGACCATAAATTAGGTCTTCAATCAATAAATTTAATACATATTAACATATATTGAGAATTTGGGTATTATATGAAAGACTTATTCAACATATTTTGTTTTAATTTGAAAAAGTCTTTGGGGCTTATGTTTACTACAAAAACATGCCTCAAACGCCCGGGCCATACGCCCCAAATTGCTGGGCGTACGTATCTTGAGACTTTCGCCCCACATCATCGCCTCAGGGGCATTTTTGGTGCGCCTTGCCCTAAAACACTGGATTTGGGAAATTCTATGTATTATTATTGTTGTTGTTGTGACAAATTTCGAAAAATGTAAGTTTCCCCATTTAAGAATTCGAGCAAATATTTCTTTTTTGTTTTTCACCTTGGCTTTATTTTGGTGGGCCATATATTTTGTCTCTACTTAAATATAGCAGCTAGGATGATACATTGGGGGTAATACTACACTTCTCCATCACAAAAAAATTATCAAAGGTAAGTAAAATGGGTGACCTTCACTCCATTGCTTACAGCAACACTAGCTGCTCTTCCCTAGGAGGTTGGGATTTCCATGACCTTCAAGTTTTCAACACTCCATGTAAAAACTCTACTTACTTTTCACTCTTTAATTTCTTCTTCTTGTCATTTTCTTATATTAACCTTCAAGTGTTACTGTTTTTGTTGGTGTATATAGTTATGGAAAACACTCCACCATTTCTGTCCAATCTTGATTCTGACTTCTCCAGTGGCTATCTTCAAGATGCTTTATTCAAATTCAGTTCTAAAAGAAGACGTTTGTTATTGTTTGATGATAATGAGAATTATCAAACTAAAGATTCAAACAATTCCATAAAGGTATGTTGGAGAATTACATTGTCTGAATCTTTAATTTTTACTTGGAAACATTGCAGTTCAATGTTTTCTTATTTATGTGCAGAATTTGTGGAGTTCCAACATGGACCAACAATTTTCTGAGGATTATGATTCCTTTAGCCAGATAACTAAGTGTGATAGCTTTTCGGGTAATTCCAATTCTTCCCTTTTTCTTCTCACTATAGAAATGGAATTGAATTCAATTGTTTTAAGAGGCTGAAGCAATTTTCCATATAATTCAATTAAATGCATTTATTATTATTTGGTAATGATTAGTAACAGCCGTTACAATTTACACATTAAATTGAAATTAAAAGACGAGATTTCTGTTATGATAAGGGAAACAATAAAATTGATAATGATTATTGTGTGCATGGTGTTATTAATGACAGGGGATCCTATGAGCAAAATGAGTGAGGAATATTCCAATATTACAACAGATGTGAAAAGAACAGAGGAGGAAGCCATCTCAGCTTCTCATGAAACTAACTATTATTCTTCAGCATCATCTCATCATCAAAAACTCAACACTCAACACTCCAATTCTGATAAACAAGCCCTACCACAATACCCCAGTTTTCCTACTGGTAACTCTCTCTCTCTCTCTCTCTCTCTCTCTCGGGGTTCATTTAGGCGGTGTCGTGTAGGTTCAATTAAATTAATTACTTTCGTCTCAAATTATGTATATATAGTTTAAAATGTATGTGTACAATAAGAGCAAGCTCAATCATTCTTTATGATGGCAGGGTCATGCATATCGATTAGTTTTGCTATCGGTTTTCATGAAATGTTGAACAACATGACATACCGTTTGCCAATTTCAAAATTTTGCATATAAGTATTTCAACTTTATTAATGTGTTTATTATCAAATTTTCACTTAACCAATTTTAAATCCGCATCTACCTCAACAAAGGATAACAGATTCGCACTAGCTGCTCTGTTTTGGTTTTTTACTACTCCTTCTGTTTCAATTTATGTGAACCTGTTTGACCGGGCACGAAGCTTAAGAAATAAACGAAGACTTTTTGAATTTGTGGTCCTAAACAAGTCAAAAAAGGGGCCCAGAGTAATTGTTCTCATTAACGGTAAAATTGTGAGTTTAAGCTAAATTGTTTTCAAATTTAGAAAGGGTCATTCTTTTTGAAACGGACCAAAAAAGAAATAGGTTCACATAAACTGGAACAGAGGGAGTATGTATTATGTTGTCGTTATTTCTGTGTAAGATAGCCCAAAAATTGAGGAAAAAATAGTACAAGTATGGCGTTCCTCAAAGTTATATCTATGCAGTCTTGTGATCTGTGCAGGTTTCACATTTTTTATAGAGCCTTACGTTATCAAAAGCCTTTGACCATAGTCCAAAATTAACTAATGTATAATTTTGGTATTTGAATTATATTCGTAACAGTAGCGCCATTAATTACGGAGTACTATAGTTTTTTTTCAAATTATAAAGTTGTTAGGTTACCATAGTCTAATAAGTTATTTTCTTAATTATTTGAAGGAGGAAGTGATCAAAAGAGATCAAAGAAAAGGATGGCAGCAAAAGTTGTGTATCCATTTGGCGTAGTGAAGCCAGGAGGACAGGAAGGGGACGTGACATTAAACGACATCAACGAGAGGATTCTGATGAGGCCGACCCGACCGGTAAGGCATCCGGTCGGAGATTTTGCCTGTCGGCCAATAGTATCACCGACCGGACCGGGGTTGTCCGGCAAGACTGTGGTGGCGCTCACTAAAATTCATACCCAAGGGAGAGGGACAATAACGATTATAAGGACTCGAGGTTGAGCAAATAGAGGACCTAGGATTGACTAGTCAATTTTATTTCTAGAGGAGGGGTGTGGGTAGGGAATTCAGAATTTTGGAGGAAAATGTGTAGTTAATTTTCTTTCGGGGGGTAAAAAGCAAGTTTATATAAAATGTATAGATATGGAGGTAATTAAGTGGATGTATAGATCATAGTTACTCCTATGTTTGTTCGTGAACATTAGAATGAAACATGTTTTGCTTTAGATTTACTTCTGACAATGAAAGATTTCCTAAGGACTGTGTTGATTTTAAAAGGACGTTTTTTTTGTATGTAGTGACCGGCAGTGGCAAAGCTAAGAATTTTTCTAAGGGTCTTCAAATTTAAAAAAATTTAAAAAAAAATCTGATAAAGGATGTTGATTATGT
The DNA here is from genome assembly GCF_001879085.1 of Nicotiana attenuata. NCBI lineage: Eukaryota > Viridiplantae > Streptophyta > Magnoliopsida > Solanales > Solanaceae > Nicotiana > Nicotiana attenuata. The sequence goes on along the minus strand of NW_017670655.1, from coordinate 45,746 downwards.
GTTATATACCTCTAAAATGTAATATTGTACCTATATATATATTGCAATTTTTCGCCGAAAAACGGTCAAATGACCACCCTTATGACCATGTAGCTTCGGCCACGATGACCAGGATGGATTGAACTATCCAATTAAAGTCGAAAAGCCACTCACTCGACTGAAAAAGGTTCTAATATTAAGCTAAAGTTTTATATAATCAGAATCGAATTAATTGAGGATTTATTGAAACAAACGAGCAGTAATTTTTGTTGATTTATTACTATGAAAAATTCTCAGCCATACATGATACAAAAGTTATTTGAAAACTTAAATTACTTAATACAGAATTGGATATACTATTAACTCCTAAATTAAAAGTTAGTGTTAGATTGTGTCGGTATACGGATTGGCAGTGGTATACGTGTGGGCTTTGCTTCCTCTGTTTATTGTCGTAGATCTTCTCCTAAACTATTTACTTCTTCTTAAACACCCGTTTAACTCCGTCAAACAAATTCCTTCAAAAATCGCCTTTAACCGAACTCCAAACCTTAAAATAATGAAAAATGAGATAAACCCTCGAATTATAATACTGCCTAGCGATTTCTGCATCTACAAAAAAATTGTCGCTTCTGCGGACAAATGCTCGCATATGCGAACTCACTTAAGTCCCTCTATTTTCTTGAAAAGGAAATTTAAATAAATTGGAAGAGTACGAGCTAAAGTGTCTTTCATTTCTTTATAGATTAATTTGCTATCTACCATTTTTTATCACACTTTTCTGATCTTTGTGAAATTTGAAATTACTAGAAAGAGACATCAGGAGAAAGCTCGTAAAGATATAAAAGTAAAAGGTTAAAGGAATAACGGTTAGCTTTTAACATTGGATAAATTGTAAATTGTTTATTAATATTTTATAATCCCTAAATTATCCCTTTACATCATGTTGACTATTATGTTATCCCAACTTATAAAATGATCAAATAAGCATCAAGGCCTGTTTTTCGAAAAATTTAAAAGAAGTGTCAGGTTATGAGAAAAAAAAAATAGTTGGAGGAAAGCAATGCATGTGACTAAAGTGAACTATCCCTTTGACTATTGCATCCTAAGGCTTTATATATTATGTTGAAATTGGTAAGGGGTGAAGGGATAAAAAAGAAAAAGAAAAAGAAAAAGAAAGGACCATAAGGAAAAAGAAAAATACAAAGAGAAATAAAGGAAAAGGTAAAGCGTTGATATAAATTCCTTGACAAGTACAGTTGCTGTGTGGATAAACAATACTGGCACAATGTAGCTATTACTCTCTTTGTCCCAATTTAATCAACATTCTTTTATTTTTAGTATGTCCTGAAAAAATGAGAAATTTTCACAAACCACTATTATTTAGTGGTTATTAGCTAGTTGTAGCTACCATTTATTTTATTACTTTCTATAGCTATGTTTTAGGTTTTCTTAGAGTGTATTCGATGTATTTAATTTCTCGCCGTGAATGTGATGACCCAAAGGGCCATATTTTGTTTTAGAACCCGATTCCATGTACCGAGGCCTTGAAAATCTTATTTTATCTCTCCTCGATTTGCATGCGCAGTCCGGGCGTGTATTCGGAAAGCCCTTATGTGAAAAACTTAAGAAAAGATGATTTTTGGCTTAAAAGGATGATTTTAGTTGACTTCGGTCAATATTTTGGGTAAACGAACCCGGACCCGTGTTCCGACGGTCACGGAGGGTCCGTAGTAAAATATGGGACCTGGGCGTATGCCCGGAATAGGATTCTGAGGTTCCTAGCCCGAGAAATGAATTTTCGAAGAAAATTGATAAGACTGAAAATGCAATAATTTAAATGATTTGATCTTGTTGGTATCGCGCTCGTATTTTGGTTCCGGAGCCCTTTACAGGCCCGTTATAATATTTAAACCTTATCTGTGAAATTTGGTGAAAAACGGAAGTGATTTGACGTGATTCGGACCTTTGGTTGAGAAAATAAGAAGTTTGAAACTATCTTGAAAATTTCATGTGTTTTGGTGTTGAATTCATAGTTCTAGATGTTATTTTGGCGATTTGATCGCATGATCAAGATCGTATGATGTTTTAAGACTTGTGTGCATGTTTGGTTTGGAGCCCCGAGGGCTTGGGTGAGTTTTGGATAGGCTACGGAGTGATTTTGGGACTTAGAGAATTGCTGGTGTATCTGGTATCTGTTGCAGGCCTCTGATCTCGCAATTGCGAGCAAAACAGGCATGGCAATTGCGAGGTCTTCACCGCAATTGCGAAGAAGGCCTGGGCCATCAGGGTTCGCAAATGCGAACATATCTTCGCAATTGCAAAGAGAGTCTGGGAAGGGGTGTGATCGCAAATGCGATCTTTTTGCCGCATTTGCGGAGGTCTGATCGCAATTGCGATCATTACCTTCACAATTGCGAAGGCAGCAGAGATGTGGGGACTTCGCATTTGCGAAGCTCTGGTCGCAAATGCGATATCTGCAACTGTTCAAAATATAACTTAGACGGGATATTTTTGGGTAGAACTTAGGAATTTCGAAATTTGGGGATTTAGACCTCAAATTGAGGTCGGATTCCAAAACCAATTGTATATCCCGGCTCGGGGGTGAATGGGTAATTGAGTTTTGGTCCGAATTTTGAGTTTTGACCAAGCGGGTCGGGGGTCGATTTTTGACTTTTTGGGCAAAATGATGGGAAATCTATAATCATGCATTGGAATTGGTTTCTTTAGCGTTAATTGATGTTAATAAGTTAATTATGAATAGATACGAGCGGATTGGAAGTGGAAACCAAGGGAAAAGCGGTATTTGAGGCTTGAGTTTGGCCGTGGAATCGAGGTAAGTGTTGTGGCTAACCTTAGCTTGAGCGATTAGGTATTGTTGCCTTATTTGCTACATGTTTAGTTGTTAAGTACGACGTATAGGTGAGGTGACGAGTATCTATACGTTGTTGTCGGGTCATAGCATGCGAGTGAGTCTTATATTTGTGACCGTTGTGTTTCTTTGTTCGTACTGTTCCTGCTTAAACTGGTTAATACTCATGTTAAACAAGTCTTCTTATGTTTTCTTGGTTTTGGATATTGGTTGAGTATTGGCTCAAGTTGAGGTTTATGTTGTGATGTTAAATGATGAAACGAAGTTGTTTAATTATGATGCCCTTGCCGGGTTGTTATTGTTTCTGTTGTTTCTTATGTGGTGAGGAAGAATGATAAAGCACGAAGGGTGATGCCGTGCACGTTTTTATTATTGATTATCTGGTGAGCCTAAGTGGTAAAGCACGAAGGGTGATATCGTGCACATTTCTATTATTGATTATCTGGTGAGGCTGAGTGGTAAAGCACGAAGGGTGATGCCGTGCACATTTCTATTATTGATTACTTGTGAGGTTGAGAGTAAAAGCATGAAGGGCGATGCCGTGCATTTTCCGTTTGCTGTGATTACTTGTTATTATCGGATCAAGGTGTACTAGTTGTTTAAATTCCTCCACTGCTGTGATTCTTGTTTTTGGTACCCCCCATAGCATGTTGCCCCCTTCCCATTAATTTCTACTTAGCTTCTATTAAATTGTTATTCTGTTAGCATATTGTTTAACTGCACAGGTTTATGTTATTTTTCGTGTCCTAGCCTCGTCACTATTTCGCCGAGGTTAGGCTCGGCACTTACCAGTACATGGGGTCGGTTGTACTGATACTGCACTCTGCACTTTCTGTGCAGATCCCGGTACTGGATCTCACTAATCAGAGTTTGGGTTGCTGCCTTCAATCCACAGGAGACCCAAGGTAGATCCGCCGGCGTCGCAGATCCTGGAGTCCCCTTCCCTCTATTTTAGATTCCTGTTTTCTTTCATTCCGAAAAACATATGTATTTCCTTGAAACCATTTTTTGTAGAAATTCTTAGACGTTCGTGGATTGTGACACCAGATCTTTGGGGTAGTCGTGTATTAGTGTTTTAAATTGTTATAAAAATTTCCGCACTTCATATCTGTTTAGTTTTAATTACTGTAAATTTCTGTTTTGGTTAATGATTAATGTGTTAGAACTGTATCTGTTGGCTTGCCTAGCATTCTAATAGTTAGGCGCCATCCCGATCCCGACGGCGAGAAATCCGGGTCGTGACAAGTTGGTATCAGAGCACTAGGTTGCTTAGGTCTCACAATTCACGAACAAGCTAGGTAAAGTCTGAGGGATCGGTACGGAGACGTCCGTGCTTATCCTCCAGAGGCTACAGAGTTTAGGAATATCTTCACATCTATCCTTCTCTATCGTGCGATTTAATTTCTCAATGCTAATTGAACTTCTACTCTTTTCTTTCGCAGATGGCGAGAACACGTACCGCTTCATCAGCTGATCAGCAGCCCGAGGCCGTGCTATAGGCCGAGGCAGGGGCAGGGCTCAGCCTATAGCTCGAGCAGCAGCACCAGTATCGGAGCCTCAGGTGGACTTTGATGATGAGGTTCCGGCCCAGACCGTTCCAGCAGGGCCAGCTCAGGTTCCAGAGGGGTTTATCGCTACCTCGGTACTCCAGGATGCTCTGGTCCGTCTAGTGGGCCTTATGGAGAGTGTTACTCAGGCAGTCATACTTCCTGTAGCACCAGTCGTCTCTCGGGCTGGGGGAGGAGCACAGACTCCCGCTACTCACACTCCGGAGCAGATGGCTCCCCAGTTTCAGACTCCAGCAGCTCAGCCAGTTGGGGTAGTTCCGCCGGGTGTTGTAGCACAGACCGGTGATGGATCAGCTATGTCTTCTGATGCCTTGTGGAGATTGGACAGGTTCACCAAGCTTTTCACGACTACCTATGGCGATACATCTTTAGAGGATCCCCAGGATTATTTGGATAGTTGTCACGAGGTTCTACAGAACATGGGGATAGTGGAGACCAACGGGGTCGACTTTGCTGCATTTCGTCTGTCAGGTTCTGCCAAGAAATGGTGGAGGGACTTTTGTTTGGCCAGACCAGCTAGGTCGCCTGCTTTGACTTGGGACCAGTTCTCTCAGCTATTTCTCGAGAAGTTCCTTCCTGTCACTCAGAGAGAGGAATACCGTAGGCGGTTCGAGCATCTTCAGTAGGGTTCTATAACTGTCACTCAATACGAGACTAGATTTATTGATTTGGCTCGTCATGCTATTCTTATACTCCCCCACCGAGAGAGAGGGGGTAAGGAGGTTTATTGAGGGACTTGCTCAGCCTATCAGATTGCAGATGGCTAAGGAGCCAGGGAGCGATATTTCTTTTCAGGATGCGGCCAATGTGGCCAGGTGAGTTGAGATGGTTTTAGCTCAGGGGAGTGGCCAGGGGTCTGATAGGAGGCCTCGTCATTCTGGCAGGTTTAGTGGTGCCTCGTTTGGAGGCAGGGATCCTTTTGGTAGAGGCCATCCTCCCAGGCTGTTTCATTCAGCACTTCAGGCTTTTCAGGGTGCTCCAGGTGGTCGTGGCTCTTATATGCAGTGTTCTGATCAGCTACCCTATAGTGCATCACCAGCTCCTATCAGTGCCCCCCCCCCCCCCCCGCTCCAGAGTTTTCAGGGTGGTTACTCAGGCCGTCAGGGTCAGTTTCAGAGTCAGCAGTCTCAGCAGCCAAGGTCTTGTTATACATGTGGCGATCCGAGGCATATTACTAGATTTTGCCCTCGAGCATCGAGCAGTTCTCAGCATTAGGGTTCTCATGCCATGGTTCCGGCACAGGGTGTTCCACCGCCCGCTCATCCAGCTAGAGGTAGGGGTCAGGCATCTAGAGGTGGAGGTCGAGGTGTTAGATGTAGAGGTCAGGCCGCTAGAGGTGGAGGCCATCCAGTAGGAGGCCGTCCCAGGGATGTAGTTCAGAGTGGTGGGGCCCAACCCCGATGTTATGCTATTCCAGCCAGACCGGAGGCTGAGTCCTCCGATGCAGTTATCACAGGTATGGTTTCAGTTTGCAGTAGAGATGCTTCAGTTCTATTTGATCCAGGGTTTACATACTCCTATGTGTCATCTTATTTTGCTCCATATTTGGTTGTGTCTCATGATTCTTTGAGTGCTCCCTTGTATGTGTCCACGCTAGTAGGGGATTCTATTGTTGTAGACCGTGTCTATCGTTCGTGTGTGGTTGCTATTGGGGGTCTTGAGACTAGTTTAGATCTCCTACTTCTCGATATGGTTGACTTCGATGTTATTTTGGGGATGGATTGTTGTCACCTTATCATGCAATATTGGACTGTCATGCCAAGACCGTGACCTTAGCTTTGCCGGGGTTGCCTCGCTTGGAGTGGAGAGGGACTCCTGGTCATTCTATCAGTAGGTTTATTTCTTATATGAAGGCTTGGCGTATGGTCGAGAAGGGGTGTTTAGCTTATTTAGCTTACGTTCGTGATTCTAGTGCTGAGGTTACTTCTATGGATTCCGTGCCAGTTGTTCGGGAGTTTCCAGAGGTATTTCCTGCAGACCTGCCGGGGATGCCACCCGACAGGGATATTGACTTTTGCATTGAGTTGTCTCCGGGCACTCAGCCCATTTCTATTCTGCCATACCGCATGGCTCCGCCAGAGTTGAAAGAATTGAAGGAGCAGTTGCAAGATTTGCTTGATAAGGGCTTTATTAGACCTAGTGTCTCGCCCTGGGGTGCACCGGTGTTGTTTGTAAAGAAAAAGGATGGATCGATGAGGATGTGCATAGACTATCGGCAGTTGAACAAAGTCACCATCAAGAACAAGTATCCATTGCCGAGGATTGATGACTTATTTGATCAGCTTCAGGGTGCCAAGGTGTGCTCGAAGATTGATTTGAGGTCTGGCTACCATCAGTTGAGGATTAGGGCATCCGATGTCCCTAAGATAGCTTTCCGCACTCGGTACATTATGAGTTTCTAGTGATGTCGTTTGGGTTGACAAATGCCCCAGCAACATTTATGGATTTGATGAACCAGGTGTTCAAGCCCTATTTGGATTCCTTTGTGATTGTTTTCATTGATGATATCTTGATCTACTCCCGCAGCCGAGAGGAGCACGAGCAGCATCTTCGGATCGTTCTTCAGACTCTGAGAGACAGTCAGTTATATGCTAAGTTTTCGAAATATGAGTTTTGGTTGAGTTCAGTTGCTTTCTTGGGTCACGTTGTATCAACAGAGGGTATTCAGGTGGATCCTAAGAAGATTGAGGCAGTCAAGGATTGGCCTAGACCCACATCAACTACAGAGATCAGGAGTTTCTTGGGTTTGGCGGGTTATTACCGTCAGTTTGTGGAGGGGTTGTCATCCATAGCAGCCCCGATGACCAGGTTGACCCAGAAGGGTGCCCCGTTCAGGTGTTCGGACGAGTGTGAGGCGAGCTTTCAGAAGCTCAAGACAGCTTTGACTTCGGCGCCGGTGTTGGTGTTGCCCACAGGTTCAGGGCCATATACAGTATATTGTGACACATCTCGTATTGGACTTGGTGCGGTGTTGATGCAAAATGGCAAGGTTATTGCATATGCTTCATGGCAGTTAATGATTCACGAGAAGAATTATCTCGTTCATGATTTGGAGCTAGCAGCCATTGTTCACGCGCTGAAGATTTGGAGGCATTATCTATATGGCGTGTCATGTGAGGTGTTCACGGATCATAAGAGTTTGCAGTATTTGTTCAAGCAGAAGGAGCTCAATTTGAGGCAGAGAGGTGGTTGGAGCTATTGAAAGACTATGATTTCACCATCTTATATCATCCCAGGAAGGCCAATGTGGTGGCCGATGCTTTGAGTAGGAAGTTAGCTAGTATGGGTAGCCTTGCGTATATTCCAGTCGGCGAGAGACCGCTTGCATTAGATGTTCAAGCTTTGGCCAATTAGTTCGTGAGGTTGGATGTTTTTGAGCCCAGTCGTGTTCTAGCTTGTACAGTCGCTCGGTCTTCCTTGTTTGAGCGTATTAGGGAGCGGCAGTATGATGATCCTCATTTTCTTGTCCTTAGGGTCACAGTGCGGCACGGAGATGACAAGCAAGTGACAGTTGGAGATGACGGAGTTATGAGGATGCAGGGTCGATTTTGTGTGCCTAATGTGGATGGACTTCGTGAGTTGATTCTAGAGGAGGCCCATAGTTCTCGGTATTCTATTCATCCCGGCGCCGCCAAGATGTACCAGGACTTGCGGCAGCATTATTGGTGGGGAGGATGAAGAAGGATATTGTTGCATATATAGCTCGGTGTGTGAATTGCTAGCAGGTAAAGTACGAGTATCAGAGACCTGGTGGTTTGCTTCAGAAGATTGAGATTCCTGAGTGGAAGTGGGAGCGTATGACTATGGATTTTGTTGTTGGACTCCCACGGACTCAGAGGAAGTTCGATGCAGTATGGATTATTGTTGATAGGATGACTAAGTTAGCGCATTCCATTCTTGTGGCAGTTTCCTATTCTTCGGAGCGGTTGGTTGAGATCTATATCCGGGAGATCGTTCGTCTTCATGGGGTGCCCGTGTCTATCACTTTTGATCGAGGTACGCAGTTTACCTCGCATTTCTGGAGAGCAGTACAATGTGAGTTGGGTACGCGGCTCGAGTTGAGCACAACATTTCACCCTCAGACGGACGGACAGTCCGAGCATACTATTTAGATTTTGGAGGATATGCTCCGCGCTGTGTTATTGACTTTGGAGGTTCTTGGGATTAGTTCTTGCCGTTAGCGGAGTTTGCCTACAACAACAACTATCAGTCGAGCATCCAAATGGCTCCGTATGAGGCATTATATGGTAGACAGTGTCGATCTCCAGTTGGGTGGTTTGAGCCGGGGGAGGCTCGGTTGTTGGGTACAGATTTAGTACATGATGCCTTGGATAAGGTTAAGATTATTCAGGATAGGCTTCGTACAGCTCAGTCCAGGCAAAAGAGTTATGCCGACCGTAAGGTTCGTGATGTGGCATTCATGGTCGGAGAGCGAGTGTTGCTTCGAGTATCGCCCATGAAGGGCGTGATGAGATTTGGGAAGAAGGGCAAGCTAAGCCCTAGGTTCATCGGACCTTTTGAGATTCTTGATCGAGTGGGAGAGGTGGCTTACAGACTTGCGTTGCCGCCAGGTTTATCAGTCGTGCATCCAGTGTTTCATGTGTCCATGCTTCAGAAGTATCACGATGATCCGTCCCATCTGTTAGACTTCAGCACTGTCCAGTTGGACAAGGATTTGACCTACGAAGAGGAGCCGGTAGCTATTCTAGACCGGCAGGTTAGTCAGCTGAGATCGAAGAGTTATCCTTCGGTTCGCGTGCATTGGAGAGGTCAGCCTATTGAGGCAACTACCTGGGAGTCTGATTCCAATATGAGGAGCAGATATCCCCATCTTTTCACCGACTCAGGTATTTTTTTCTATGTCCGTTCGAGGACGAACGGTTGTTTTAGAGGTGGAGAATGTGATGACCCAAAGGATCATCTTTTGTTTTAGAATTCTACTCCGTGTTTTGAGGCCTTGAAAATCTCATTTTATCTCTCCACAATTTGCGTGCGTAGTCCGGACGTGTATCCGAAAAGCCCTTATGTGAAAAACTTAAGAAAAGATGATTTTTGTCTTAAAAAGATGATTTTAGTTGACTTTGGTCACATTTTGGGTAAACGGACCCGGACCCGTGTTACGATGGTCCTGGAGGGTCCGTAGTAAAATATGGGACCTGGGCGTATGCCCGGAATCAAATTATGAGGTCCCAATCCCGAAAAATAAATTTTTGAAGAAAATTGATAAGATTGAAAATGCAATAATTCAAATGATTTGATCTTGTTGGTATCGGGCCCGTATTTTGGTTCGGGAGCCCTTTATAGGTCCGTTATAATATTTGAACCTTACCTGTGAAATTTGGTGAAAAACGGAAGTGATTTGACGTGATTCGGACCTTTGGTTGAGAAAATAGGAAGTTTTAAACTATCTTGAAAATTTCATATGTTTTGGTGTTGAATTCATAGTTCTAGATGTTATTTTGGCGATTTGATTGCATGAAAAAGTTCGTATGATGTTTTAAGACTTGTGTGCATGTTTGGTTTGGAGCCTCGAGGGCTCGGGTAAGTTTTGGAAGGCTACGGAGTTATTTTGGAACTTAGAGAATTGCTGGTGTATCTGGTATCTGTTGCAGGCCTCTGATCTCGCAATTGCGAGATCAGGCTTCGCAATTGCGAGCAAAACAGGCATGGCAATTGCGAGGTCTTCATCGCAATTGCGAGGAAGGCCTGGGCCAGCAGGGTTCGCAAATGCGAACATAATTGCGAAGAGAGTCTGGGAAGGTGTGTGATCGTAAATGCGATCTTTTTGTCGCATTTGCGGATGTCCCTGATCGCAATTGCGATCATTACCTTCGCAATTCAGACATGTGGGGAACTTCGCATTTGCGATGGTTCTTCGCATTTGCGAAGCTCTGGCCGCAAATGCGATATCTGCAGCTGTTCAAAACATAACTTAGACGAGATTTTTGATTCATTTCTCAAATTTTCAAACCCTAAGCTTCAAGAGACGATTTTCCAAAGACCATTTCTTCCCAAAATCATAGGTAAACGATTCTTAACTCATTTCTTCCAATCTATTTCATCTTTTTACAAGATTTCATCCAAGAATCTAGGGTTTTTCATGGTGGAATTGGGTGTTTTTGGGTAGAACTTAGGAATTTCGAAATTTGGGAATTTAGACCTCAAATTGAGGTAGGATTCCCAAACCAATTGTATATCCGGGCTCGGGGGTGAATGGGTAATCGGGTTTTGGTCCGAATTTTGAGTTTTGACCAAGCGGGCCCGGGGTCGATTTTTGACTTTTTGGGGAACATGATGGGAAATATATAATCATGCATTGGAATTGGTTTCTTTAGCGTTAATTGATGTTAATAAGTTAATTATGAATAGATACGAGCAGATTAGAAGTGGAAACTAAGGAAAAGCGGTATTTAAGGCTTGAGTTTGGCCGTGGAATCGAGGTAAGTGTTGTGGCTAACCTTAGCTTGAGGGATTAGGTATTGTTGCCTTATTTGCTACATGTTTAGTTGTTAAGTACGACGTATAGGTGAGGTGACGAGTATTTATACGTTATTGTCGGGTCATATCATGCGAGTGAGTCTTATACTTGTGACCGTTGTGTTTCTTTATACGGACTGTTCCTGCTTAAACTGGTTAATATTCATGTTAAACAAGTCTTATTATGTTTTCCTGGTTTTGGATATTGGTTGAGCATTGGCTCAAGTTGAGATTTATGTTGTGAAGTTAAATGATGAAACGAAGTTGCTTAATTATGATGCCCTTGCCGAGTTGTTATTGTTTCTGTTGTTTCTTATGTGGTGAGGAAGAGTGATAAAGCACGAAGGGTGATGCCGTGCACGTTTTTATTATTAATTATCTGGTGAGGCTGAGTGGTAAAGCACGAAGGGTGATGCCGTGCATGTTTCTATTATTGATTATCTGGTGAGGCTGAGTGGTAAAGCACAAAGGGTGATGTCGTGCACATTTCTATTATTGATTACCTGTGAGGTTGAGAAAAAAAGCACGAAGGGTGATGCCGTGCATTTTTCGTTTGCTATGTTTACTTGTTATTACCGGATCAAGGTGTACTAGTTGTTTAAATTCCTCCACTGTTGTGATTCTTTATTTTGGTACCCCCCATAGCATGTTGCGCCCTTCCCGTTAATTTCTGCTTAGCTTCTATTAAATTGTTATTCTGTTTGCATATTGTTTAACTGCACAGGTTTATGTTATTTGTCGTGTCCTAGCCTCGTCACTACTTCACCGAGGTTAGGCTCAGCACTTACAAGTACATAGGGTCGGTTGTACTGATACTGCACTCTGCACTTTCTGTGCAGATCCCAGTACTGGACCTCACTGATCAGAGTTTGGGTTGCTGCCTTCAGTCCACAGGAGACCCAAGGTAGATCTACCGGCGTTCGTAGACCTTGGAGTCCCCTTCCCTCTATTTTAGATTCATGTTTTCTTTCATTCCGAAAAACAGATGTATTTCCTTGAAACCAGTGTTTGTAGAAATTCTTAGACGTTCGTGGATTGTGACACCAGATCTTTGGGGTAGTCGTGTATTAGTGTTTTAAACTGTTATAAAATTTCCACATTTCATATCTGTTTAGTTTTAATTATTGTAAATTTCTATTTTGGTTAATGATTAATGTGTTAGAACAGTATCTGTTGGCTTGCCTAGCATTCTAAGAGTTAGGCACCATCACGATCCCGACGGTGGGAAATCCTGGTCGTGACAGTGAAATAGGGGATTACGGCAAGACAGATTATTGTATTCGACTATATTCACGGCGTGAAACATGGGATTACAGCTAGACAAATTATTGTATTGGACTGTATTCAACTGTATTCACGATATGTATTTGTGAATACAGTAACGTAAACAGCGCAATTCATGGTCTATTCAGCTGTTTTTAAACGAAAAGTGAATCAATTAACATAATAGACTCCTAATATAACTCAAACTCAATTATAACTTACAAATATTGTATTTCCAGTTATAAAAAAGATTCTAAATCTAAAAACACCCCAAAACATAGCAATCTTCAGAGAAATTATATAATGACATTGAATAAAGTTAAATACATAAAAATATATTGAATACATGAAGTATAGCAGGTCATCTATAGTGCAAAAAACATATGAATACATACTGCAGATACATTTGAATACATAAATACATCTGAATACATAAATTATATTAATTAAAAAAAATATATGAATGCATTCATGGAATATAGCGAGACAATGATTACAATGAAATACAAGAAATACAGCGAGATACATTGAAATACAATGAAATACACAGAATACAGTGAGATACATTGAAATACAATGAAAAAAAAGGTAACGGACTCTTCAAGTTGCTCAGCCCCAAACTTCGTCATCTTTGTTCAAGAATAACCCTAATGTCGTCTCGTCGATAGCAGATTTCGAACCTCCATTGTCAGCTCCAATTTACCCTATGAAAATCATCGACCAAAATTGTACTGTGGAAATACTATAAAGATTGGTGGGGGACCTAAGAGTGGTCACGTTTCATGAGGGACATTAGGGTATGGGCGGCCAGTCGGAGCTCCGAATCAGAGGAATGGACCACCGATTTGATGGCTTTGAGAAGGCGGGGATCCACTACCGGTCTAGTGGAGTTAGTGGCTTTATCGATTAACCCTACCACCACCATTTTTTCTTTTTCTTCCTCCATCGGGGTTACCTATTTCATGGGTTTATCTCCTCTGAATCCACTTTTGTTTTCCATGGTATTTGGAGATGAATAAAGCGTTGAGAGAGAGAGAGAGAGGGTGGAGATAAATATGAAAGAATGAGAGAGAAAAATAATACAAAGCGTATTTTATGGCTTAAGGGTTGGAGTTGACCATAAATAGATATTTGGCTATAAAAANTAAAGGACAGTCAGTTGATGAGTTGGGTTTGTTAGTTGTTTGAGTCTTTGTAAATTAAACAAGTTTGCTATCAAATAAAATTGAAATGGTACAAAAATATCATGCTCCTACTTTGCATTTATTTTTTACGAACTACGCTTGGTCTGATTCACACGGGGTCGTGATACGTAGGCAATCTCCATAGGATTCGACCGTTTCTAAATAATAAAAGGGAAAACCAGAAAAGAACGGTACAAACATGGGAAAACCAAATTAAAGAAAATATTCACACAATTTTTTATAGTTTGTTTTATATCATAAATTTTAAAAGTCTTCCTTTGTTTCTTTAATTTAATGCTCAATTGAATACATTTACATAGATTGAGTCGGAGGGGTTAGTTCATTTCTCCTATGAACTTTATTAATGAATTTCGATGAATTGAAACTCAATTTCCTTAAGAGAAAATAGTGATTTAACTAATGATATTGTCAGAACAATATTTAGAAGATACAACTAATCATGATTTACCAATGTCGCGTCTTATCCTTTATATAAATGTATGTATATATATTCTTGTGAGAAAATAATATAAGGAGAAGAAGAGTATTGCAGAGAAAAGTAAAGAGAGAATTCTTATTAATTTGGAGTGAATTACAATGGAATAGAAGGGGGAAAAGTGACTTAGCCACCAAGTAACAAACTCTAAATCTCCCTAAAATATAGACATTCACCTTAAATACAATTCTATTTATGACACTCTCCCTTGAATGTTTATTCAACAGATAATGTGCCTTGTTAATACCTTAACTAAAATAAAATCCAGTAGGAAAAAATTCTAGTGAAGGAAAAAGAGCACACATGTTTAGAAATACGCCATTTTGGTTGTCTCGTTAAAAACCTTGCAAGTAAAACCTGGTGGGACAAAACCTTATAAGGAAAAAAGAGTACAATGCGTATTAACCCCCCTCCCCCTCGATGAGAGCATCAATTCACATCCTTGAGTCTTCGCATCCCAATCTTGTACACTAGCTTCTTGAATGTTGACGTCGGCAGAGATTTGGTGAACAAATCAGCCATATTATCACTTGAACGAATCTGTTGCACATTGATATCACCATTCTTTTGAAGATCATGTGTGAAAAATAACTTTGGTAAAATATGTTTTGTCCTATCTCCTTTTATGAAATTCTCCCTTCAATTGGGCTATGCATGCTACATTGTCTTCATACAAAATTGTGGGTAGTTTGTCACACTTCAAACCACATTTGTCTCGAATAAAATGTATTATAGACCTCAACTATACACATTCTCGACTTGCTTCATGAATAACAATTATCTCGGCATGATTGATTGCTTAGTCGATCGCCAAGATATGGCAGTGCCTCCACATGTAAACACATAGCCTGTTTGAGATCGAGCCTTGTGTGGGTCGGATAAATACTCAGCATCGGCATAACCAACAAGATCGAGACCGCAATTATTTCCATAAAATAAGCCCATATCTGTAGTCCCCTTTAGATACCGCAATATGTATTTAATTCCATTCCAATGTCTCCTTGTAGGAGCATAGCTATATCTTGCTAAGACATTAACTGAAAAATTTATGTTAGGCCTTGTAGTATTAGAAAGTTACATTAGTGCACCAATTGCACTAAGATATGGTACTTCAGGACCAAGTAGCTCTTCATTCTTTTCTTGAGGTCGAAACGGATCTTTATTCACATCAAGTGATCGAACCACCATCGGAGTACTTAATAGATGTGCTCCATGCATGTAAAACCGTTTCAATATCTTTTCTGTGTAGGCTAATTGATGAACAAAAATCTCATTTGCCAACTGTTCAATTTGCAAACCGAGACATAATTTTGTCTTTCTGTGATCTTTCATCTCGAATTCCTTCTTTAAATAATTAATTACATTTGGACTTCTATAGGAGTTCTAATAAGGTTTATGTTATCGACATATACGGCAAGTATAACATATTTCGATGTTGTTTTCTTTATAAAAAAATATGGACAAATGACATTATTTATATAACCTTCCTTTAATAAATACTCACTAAGATGGTTATACCACATTCGTCTTGATTGCTTTAGACCATATAAAGATATTTGTAATTTAATTGAAAGCATTTCCCGGGACTTTGAATTATGTACGTCGGGCATTTTAAATCCCTCGGGAATTTTTATGTATATCTCATTATCAAGTGATCCATAAAGGTAGGCGGTAACCACATCAATTAAATGCATGTCAAGCTTTTCATGGACAACAAAACTAATGAGATAACGAAATGCTATTGCATCAATAACAGGTGAATATGTCTCGCATAATCGATACCAGGCCTTTGTGAAAATCCTTGTGCAACAAGGCGTGCCTTATATCTTTGTACCTCATTTTTCTAATTTCTCTTACGTACAAAGACCCATTTATAGCCAACAGGCTTAAAATCATTAGGTGTTTAGACTACAGGCCTAAAAACTTCGCATTTCGCAAGTGAATCCAACTCATATTTGATTGCTTCTTGCCATTTTGGCCAATCACGTCTTTGTCAAAATTCTGCAACAAATTGAGGTTAGAGATCCTCACTATCTTGCATAATTCCAAATGCAACGTTATATGCAAAGACATAATCTACCACTATATCCAATTGATTCAAATTCGTCTCAATATCGATTTGGTTTATTGATAGTTCCTTATTTTATTGAGTCTCAGGCTCAGTGATTTCCTCATGAATCTCAAGATTGGTTAAATCATGGGTTTCTTTATGGGATTCTTTCGTAGTATCATCTTCATCATTTATTTATTTTCTAGGATTTCGATCCTTAGAACCCAATGGTCAGCCACACTTTAGGCGTACTTTTGATTCACTAGCTATGACACTAGAAGATTGTCCAACAGGGACATCAATACGGATTGGAACATTCTCTGCAGGGATATGTAATTTTGTTATCCTTTTCATATCTGTAAATGCGTCTGTATTTGATTTGCTCTTTTCTATAAATGAATAATTTTTTGCACCTTTTTTCACAAATAGAGGCATGTGGATCAAGATGAGCTAATGATGGATTTTTCCACAAAATTTCTCGTTTGGTTTCACCAATTTCTCCCCCTAATTTTGGGAAAAGTGTCTCATTGAATCGATAATATGCAAATCGAGCAGTGAATAAGTCTCCCGTTAACTTTCGAGGTAGAGAATAATGGAGGGCGATTCAAACCCAACGTATATTCCTAACCTTCTTTGGGGACCCATCTTGTGTGATATGGTTGTGGTACAGGCACATAGACTGCGCATCCAAAAAATTTTAAATGGGATATATTAGGTTCATGACCCAAAACTAATTGTAAAGGAGAATATTTATGATAATTTGTCGGCCTGAGACGAACTAGTATTGCTGCATGAAAAATGGCGTGACCCCAAACAGAAGTAGGCAACCTCATTTTCATGAGTAACGGTCTTGCTATCAATTGGAGACGTTTAATTAAAGACTCTGAAAGGCCATTTTGAGTAAGACCATGAGCTACAGGATGTTGCACTTTTATCCCAATTGATATGCAATAATCATTAAATGTTTGGGATGAAAACTCAGAAGCATTATCAAGTCGAATAGACTTAATTGGATTATCGAAAAACTGTGCCTGTAATCGAATTATTTGTGCCATTAATTTTGCAAACGCGAGGTTGTGAGATGATAATAGGAACACATGAGAACATCTAGAAGATGCATCTATTAAGACCATAAAATATCTAAACTACCCACTAGGTGAGAATAGGTCCACAAATGTCCCCTTGTATACGTTCCAAAAATGCAGGGGACTCAATCCCAACCTTTGTTGGCAATGGTCTAACAATTAACTTGCCTTGATAACAAGAAGTGCAAGAAAATTTATTATTTAAAAGAATCTTTAAATTCTTTAATGGATTCCCATTTGAGTTTTCTATAATCCATCTCATCATAATTAATCCAGGATGTCCCAATCGATCATGCCAAAGTACAAAAGTATTGGAATTAGTAACCTTTTGGTTTACGATAGAATGTGCCTCAATTGCACTAATTCTTGTCCAATATAGGCCACATGATAAAGATGGGAGGTCTCTATAACCCTTTTCTGGCCAGAGACATTCTTGGTAATGATGAGATATTCAAGATTATTCTCATCTATTGTCCCAATATGATATCCATTTTGGCGGATATCTTTAAAACTCAACAAGTTCTTCTCTTTGAATATTGCATGTGTCGTACGTGAATCAACTAAAAAATAGTTTTACAATTAGACTTTGATCCAAGTTTGCTTTGTGAGATATCCATATTTGCTTCCCATGATTTGACTTACAAAAGAAATATACGAATAAACATTAGTATTTTCAGAGGGAGAAGGAAAGAAACAAAGTTAAATCAATAATTCGATTATGTGAATATTAAAATTTACAATGGTAGCATGTACAACATAAAAACTAGTACAACACAATCATATTTTGTGTACGTATGTATTATTCAATAACAATAGGTACTATAAAATGAGTACTATTTATTTACAAAGTTCACATCGAATTAGTGAGAAGCTATGTATTGAAACACTCATTTTGTAGTTTGTCACGACCCAAATTCCCTCCGTTGGGTGTCGTGATGGCACCCAGTCTTAGGGATGTTGACACCCAATTTTTTCCTATATATTTTTCAATATGCAAAATACCTTCAAAATAGCATATGTATGCATATATAAGTATGCCCAAGTGTTTTATTACTTTTTCCATAATTTTTTAAGGGTATTAAATCAATTTATTTCCCTATTTTATCCATAAAAACCCAATAATAATTTCCAAAATTATTATTTTTGGTAGCTCATTTATTGAACTTTCACATTTATGCTAAGATATAGCTAAGGTAATTTTTTCATATTTTTACAAATCTATTTAGTATTTTTAAAGCTAAATTGCATATAATTGCAATATTAGCCTCTTTTAAGATTTAACTGCGTTTATATTCATAAAATTAAGTCCTGTATTTTTAAATTGTTAATTATATATTATAAATCATTTTAGTGCTTTTAATTTGTTTTCAAAAATTGATTTATTATTTTTTATAAATTAAATAGAGAAAATGGCTATTTAAAATCTAGCCAGACTTGGCTTACAATTTCAGCCTAAAATTGGGCCCAAATCAGACCCAATTTCCCAACCCGATTACAACCCAAACCCGACCCCTAACCCAACTAAACCTACCCAAACCCGGATCCCCACCAAACCCATTTAATCCCAGCCGTTGATCATTTAGATCAACGGCTACCAGCTTCCCTTTCTTTTTTAATACCAAACGACCCCTTACCCTAATTCATTATTCACCTACCGCCGCCCTTGAATTCCCCCTTCTCTCTCAATTCTCTCTGAAACTCTCATGAACCCTAGCCGCCGCCCTCTCACCCCACCCTAATACCTACCTAATCTATGACCTTCCGTGGTCATTTGAGGCCTGTACCAGCCTTCCATGGCTCCTATGTGTTGGGTTCTATGGTTTCATGACCAGACCTCGAAGGAGTCTGGTCCAGTCCTTGCTCGACTGCTGTTCATGGCTTTTCTCCGGTCATCCCGGACTTTTCTCCGGCCATCCATGGCCGTTCGAGCCAGATCCTTGACTCTTCTAGTTAGATCGGTAACTTTCAAGGCCTTTCTCACCTTTTCTGGGTTTTTCGAAACCCTAACCTTTAAGACCTTTCGATTTCTTCAGATCTACTTTAGATTTGTACTTGTTATGAGTGTTTTAAGTGTTTTCTCGAAAGTTTTCAACTTTCTTTCAAAACGACCCTTCATCTTCTCCGATTAGGGTTTTCCTTTAAGTTTTTCTTTTCAAAGATCTCTGATTTTAACGTGTTTGTGATTTTGCTAAGTTTTTCTCATGTTGTTCTTCTATTTGCTTCAGCATGTTAAAACCCTAGTTCCTTTTGTGGTCCCATTCAAGTTCTGAAACTGTTTGTTAGATGTGTACATGTTTGATTTATTTGTTTATCATCTTTTAAAATCGATTACTATTCAAAACCCTAGGTCTTCTTGGTCTGAAACTGTTTGTTTGAGTATGCACTTTAGTCAAACAAACAGACTATGGTTGAAACCCTAATCTCTCAAAGGGGTTTCGCCACTTGTTACTTCAAGACCTGTACTTGTTCTAACTCTCTTCTACACTTTGGCTACATGTGTGAGCCTTGACTATCTACTGAATCCTATGCTTATTTCTGCTACTATTGTATGTTGTTTCTTTTGCCAATGTGTTTGGCCTCGCATGACTGATGTTTTGTTCACTCCATTTATATACTGAAGTGCAGAAGCATATTCCTTCCTTGATTGATCTCGATCTTGTAACTGATTTCAAAAGCTTTTCTTATATGAGCCCTGATTTCACTCGCCTGTTTAAAATTAATTGATTCTCTTTCCTTTACTGTGATGTTTTTACCTTGCTGATTTCTTTCCCAAAATAAGTATATTTTGTACTCAGACTTGATTGTTCATTGCATGCTTTTACTGCCCCCTTATATGGCAATAATCAGCCTATTTCCAAACTGATTTTCTTCCCTTAATTAGACCTGTTTCTACCCGTTAAACAATGATTCCTTAATTAAAGGGAATCACTTGGGTTAATTGATTCTAATGGTGATTATTTCCAAGTTTGTGTTAAGACTTTACTGATTACCTTATTTTTTTACTCGTTTTCAAAACTATAAATACCCACATTCTTTTCTTTCAAAAAACGGACAACTTGAGTTCAAAACACACACTTACACTTAAAACTCTCTCTTCTCTAGTGCTACTTGTGCCATTGCTTTGGCTAGCCGGTTGAAAGCCAAGGTTAGACTGTGGACTTTTGTTTGCTTTATCTTTCTACACTTTGCTTCTTTATTGGTACGTTCTAATTAATCTTTAAGCATCAAAAACAATATGTTTTCTTTACTATTGCCTTCACTCTTGCATGTTTCCTGCTTGTGTTTAATCAAGTTTCATTCATAAAGCATGTTGTAAATCAATGTGTTCTTTTACGTATAAATACTCTGTCAGTCATTTGATTATGTGATTATGCCTTATGAATCCCAAACCCCATATCCCATATGTGTTTGTATTCTCTGGTTGGTTTGAGGGCATGTCAGCATTAGACATTGCTGTGCATGACCCAAACCTGACCCTCCCTGGGGTCATATGCTTCATATCCCATCTATGTGTTGTGTTCTCTGGCTGGTTTAAGGGCATACCAGCACCATCTATTGCTGTGCATGCCCAAACCTGACCACTTCCTAAGGTCATATGCTCCCTGCAATGAATTCCCAAACCCCTGACCCCTTTGTATAAAAATGCTGATTCTGTGGTGTTAGCTTTACTACTACTATTTTCCAGTCACCCTTACCCCTCTCTATTCTCCATTCAGTTTTAAATCATTGTTTCTGCACTTCAATTATACTCTTAGACTTAGGTTCTGCCCCTCTTGTGTGAGCCTTGCCTTGGGACCCATGAGCTCCCTCTGAACTTGGACATATAAGGGCTGGCCCTTCCACACTACACTCATCTCTATCTGGTTATGCAAACTTGGATGTAAGCACTGCCCGGCGTCCCTTGAGACCCTTAGGGAACTTTGACACACTCAAGTCTGAGAAATGCTTTGAAACAAATGGCATTTGAGGTGGTTTATTCCATAACTCAGAGAGGAAGTCAAGAATCAGGCTTCCTCTGGTTGTAACCCCTTCTTTTACACTTTTCTGATGTAATTCATTATTTGGTCTGTAATGAGTTGTAATAAACATTGGGGTTGGTTAGTGGAAAGGGCTGGATAATTATGCATGCTTAACTATTAGAAGGGTAGAGAACATGCCTATAGGACCTGTTTTCTGCATGATTAATTCAGCATTTAGACAATATGCCTATAGGACCTTTTTTATAGTTTCCATGTTTAACTATGCATTTAGAGAACATGCCTATAGGACCTGTTTTCTATATGATTAATTCAACATTTAGATAATATGCCTATAAGACCTTTTTTAGTCTGCATGTTTAACTCTGCATTTAGAGAACCTGTCTATAGGACCTGTTTTAAATTCTGCATTTAAATAACATGCCTATAGGATTTGTCTTAAATTCTGCATGTTTATTACCACACTTAGACACCATGTTCGTAGGATCCAATTGGTTATAATCCGGCATCATGTCCAATAGTTTAAAATCAGTACCTTTTCATAGAAATAATGCCTATAGGAATTTCAAGCAAATCCTGCCTACTTCGTTTCACGTTCAACTAGATATCATGTCTATAGGAATTAAAATTAGCAATAATAGATATCAATGTCTATAGAATTTGAAACCAGTCTAGTCTAAAATCATTTCAACTCATATTGTTCTGAACTAATTTTTAAAACAACTCTCTCTCTTCTTATTAATACGGTTTAGAAAGCATGTCTATAGGATCTCAAATCGTTTATTTTAGAATTGTTACTGCTTTGCCACATTCTGAATCAATAATAGATATCATGTTTATAGGATCTCACCCAAACACTTAGGCAAGCCTTAGGTGACAACAAATAAAACTGAACCCATCTTTGTTAATTAGTAACTGCTACAATCGGCAGGCAGGCCTGATTCGGACTTCTTATCTGAGTTATGTAATAAATTGGCCTGCCTCAACAATTAAAACTCCCCTTGCCTTAGTACTTTAGATTCAGACCCTGACTGTGTTTAAGTCATGCTATTTATGTGCTTTGCTTGAGGAGGTATACATGAGCCTTTTAGTTGTTTACATGTTTTCCCCTTTATGTGCAGTCCTATGTGTTTTTGTATGTCGCCTTAGCTTTTTCACATTTAGAAACCTAAAAGTGAGCCTAATATCCCTCCCCTTTAAGAGTAGTAGTCCTAAGTTCCTCCGGGACTGATAGGAATGGGACGGGTAATAGCATGCAATAGTGGTCGAGACCAATCCGCGCTTTAATACCTCGACGGGGTGGGAAGGATAGATATGGATATGATGACCGTGCGCTAATACCACGTGTAGCCCCTCTTTTGAGGAGTGATTACCGGGTATTGCATTGATGTGATCCATATTATAAATAAACCTAGGACCCCTTTTCTTTTCATTTGCAACTTCTTTTCAAAATTCGCTTTTTAATAATTGCTCTTTCAAACTCTTATGTGCTTAAACTTAATTCCCTACTATTTGAGCCTATACTTGTCTATTTGCTAAATTCACAAAATATTGTCTGTCCGGGAACCACACTAGTGGATCCTGAGGGGTGCCTAACACCTTTCCCTTAGGATAATTTCAAGCCCTTACCCTATCTCTGGTTATCAAACAAACTTAGAAGTGAACCTTATAGGTGTCCTAATGCACCTTAAATCATTAGGTGGCGGCTCTTCAAATGCAAAACCCAGTTCCCAAAAGGGAATGAGTTGTCCTATGCCCAAAATGTCATAAACCCTATTTTCCGATGCAAAGAGGGAAAAAGGGGGCGCGACAGGTGGCAACTTAATTGATAATTAAAAGACACTTCATTCTCATATTTTGAATACAAGACTTGTAAAAGTAATGTGCTAAGTACACAACACTTCATATTTTGAATATAAAGACTTCATATCAGAACGTTAGCAACACTTCATATTTGGAATCAACGCTTCATATCAGAACGTTAGTAACACTTCATATTTGGAATACAACACTTCATATCAGAACGTTAGCAATTCCTACAAGTTTTCAAAAAAACTTCTTGCAACCAAACGATTCCAACAAGAATTATTAGAACCTTAGCAATGTAAAATTTTGCGGTTCTAAAGGAGTACGGTGAAACCTTTTCCAAGAATATCATATAGATTTTTTCCTATTCCAGGTATGTTAAGGCTATCCCTTCTTTCTTTTTGTCATGATCCAAATGATATAAAAAGAAATGACTCTATTCATAGAAATACTAGGGGTCTCTATGTTCTTGATTCCCCGTGTGACATATTATTATATCTTCTGTTCATGGGTCTCAGAATAATACGCAGTTAATAAAGTTTATCCGAAAGGAATGTTGAGATTATTAACATATTTTCATGCATTTCATTCATTTATACATGTACATTGTCCCATGACCAAATGGTGTTATATACGCATATTTATATGTATATGTATATGGGATATGGGAAAAGGTTACGGCGTTATATACGCACCACCACCTGATCAGTTGGCATATGTTGATGAGTTTGCCCACAGTGGCCGAGATGATATGATGGGATGCCCTTAGAGGCTTGATTTTATGTACACCTATACCTATGCATGACACGGCATTTACACACACGTGCATGATATTATAACTGTTTCAGGATTTGCAAAGTTATTTAGTCTTACAGGTGGAATTCCTTATTCCATGTTTCATCTATGTCTCTTATGCACTGATTTTCTCACCTTACATACTCAATATATTATTCATACTGACGCCCTATTTCTCAGGGCCTGCATTTCATGCCCGCAGGTGCAAGTAGGCAAGCTGACGATCCCCCTTCTTAGAATCCTTGATCAGCGAGAGTTGGCGTGCTCTACTTGATCGGGAGCTGCTTTTGATTTTGGTTCGATATGCTTGTATACATATATGGGTATGATGTGGCCCAGTCCCATCCTTGTGTAGTTGTATTTTCTATTAGAGTTCGGTAGATAGTTACGTATAGTCGGATAGTATGTGGCCTTGTCGGCTTCCAGTTTTGGGTATATAGTTGTCTATAGCAGCCTTGCCGGCTCGCCCGCTGTATTTCGCATGTATATGTACATATCTCTTCTGGATAGGTTTCCCTTACGTATGTTATTCATGTTTATATCTTAAACGCATGCTTAAGGGTGTTCGACATGTAGGATTCAGGCACTCGTCACTACCCATCGGTTTGGGTCGTGACAAAAGTAGTATCAGAGCAGTTCTGTCCTAGGGTTGTCTATAGACCATGTCTAGTAGAGTCTTGTTTATGGGTGTGTTGTGCACCACACCTATAGACAGGAGGCTACAGGACATATAGGACTACACAAAGACAGAATAAACACGGAACATGTACAAATCAATACCAATGATAACAATGAGGATCTCCTAGGATACCGTCCTGTAGTCCTTTTCTCAACTGTCCAGTGGATCTCCCGGGATACCATCCCGTAGTCCATCATATGTGTAAATCCGAAGGATCTCCCGGGATACCGTCCCGTAGTCCAACTATCAATGTGCAGGGGGATCTGTCGAGAATCTAACCCGCAGTTCCAAAGTAAAAGTGCAGGGGGATCTACCGGGAATCGAACCCGTAGTCCAAAGTAAACAACAAGGGGGGGGGGAGCTACCGGAATCCCACATCCGTAGTCCCAATGTAAATGCGCAACCACAACCAGAAGATACTCATAAATGAAGTACAAAAGATAAGCAACAGGTAGTACCATCCTAGCATGCTTCACATAGTACAGTCAAGGCAACTTAAACGATTAGGCAAGTTAAGTCAGCTAAACATGATTTTCTAATCTAGCACAGGTTATAATTGCAAGTAAAATAAAGCAAATATGAAGGAAATCTCATGTCTCGATATCTTAAGTAAAAACCGGATTTTCAACAATTGGCTCAAGTACGCGCTCGTCACCTCGCGTACAAGGCACTCAAAAACCAAATAACAAATCCTAAGGGGAAAGGTCCCCCACACAAGGTTAGACAAGCCACTTACCTCGAACCGGCTCAAAATCAACTAGAAACCACGCCTTTGCCACGAGTATCCGACTCCAAATGGCCCAAATCTATTCAATTCAATTGCACATTGTAAATAACATCACAAGCAACTGATTCTACTAATTAATTCAAAGCTAAGGCGCGAAATTAGGTAAAATGACCAAAATGCCCTTCAGGACAACGTCTCGGAATCGAATAATTTTTACATTTTCAGAACCCTCGTACTCTCACGAGTCTAACCATACAAAAATCTCCCAAATCGGAGGTCAAACACTCACTCAAAACTCAATAGTTTAGCCTATGAAGTTTCACCCAATTTTTTTCCAATTTTTGATCCTCAATTCGAATTTTAATGATGGATTTAACTACATAATGATGAAATATAACTTGAAGGGATTAAAGAAATGTTACCCAATAATCTCCTCTTCAAAACCCTCTCAAAATCGCCCTTCCCCGAGCTCAATTTGATTTTTCTAACTTTTGAAAACTAACCCTCGAAATCTCTATATCTGAACAGGGATTTCCGCTTCTGCGGACATTAACCGCTTATGCGGAAGTTAAGCCGCTTCTGCGGCTCTGATAAAAATCCAAGGTTCCGCATCTGCGGTTCCTTTCTCGCAGATGCGAGTCGCTTCTGCGGGATTTCCTCCGCATCTGCGGAGCCTGAAACTATGCCTAAGGCCGCTTCTGCGATGCCAAGGCCGCTTCTGTGGCTCCGCTTCTGCGGTTCCCAAGCCGCAGAAGCGAAAATACCAGAAGGGAAAAATTTCAACTGCTGCAACACTTCTCAAATTTTCCCGTTAACCACCCGAAATCATCCCGAGGCCCCCGGGACCTCAACCAAAAGCACCAATAACACCTAATACCTCATTCAAACTTGTGCCAATCCTTAAACCACCTAAAACAACATCAGAAACTCGATTAATTCAAGGATTTGAGCCTAAGAACTTCCAATTTCATCAAAATACACTTTCGATCAAAAACCCAACCTAAACGCGTCCGAATGACCTAAAATTTTGCACACACGTCCCAAATGACATGACGGAGCTACTGCAACTTCCGGAATTCCATTCCGACCCTCGGATCAAAAACTCACTATCGGACCGGAAATTTCAAGAATTCAAACTTCGGCATTTCAAGCCTAAATGAGCTACGAACTTCCAAAATACATTCCGAACATGCTCCCAACCCCGAAATCACCTAACGGAGCTAACGAAACCATCGGATTTCCATTCCGAGGTCATCTTCACACTGTTCCGACTACGGGCCACTTTTCAACACTTAAGCTCTCATTTAGGGACTAAGTGTCCCAAAACTCTTCGAAACCCAACACCGAACGTCCCGGCAAACCAAAATAGCAGAAATGAACTTAGGGGAAGCAGTTAATAGGGGATCGGGACGTAAATTCTTAAGACGACAGGCCGGGTCGTCACAATTAACAGGGCTCGGGGAGAGTCTCATTGTGAGATTCCATCTCAGACTTCACATACCCCGCCCTTTACAGAAGAGCTCCGAGGGGCACCAGCTCCAGCGCCCGCCCCTGTACGTGCATCCCCTAAGCCAGATACACCAGGTCAGGAGATGAGAGATGTTATTCAGCTATTAACTCGATTAGTAGCCACGCAGGCTCGGCGTCAGGAAGTAGGTATTGGTCATGCAGATAGGTCTGTCAGTGCGAGGGTTCGTGATTTCATTAATTTGGACCCTCCGGTATTCACTGGGGCAAATCCAAATGAAGACCCTAAGGTATTTATCTATAGAATGCAGAGGACTTTGAGGATAATAAAGGCCACTACGACTGAGTCAGTTGAGTTAGCTTCCTATAGACTTCAGGATGTTGCAGTTAATTGGTACGAGTCTTAGGAGTTGTCCAAAGGTGAGAATGCCCCTCCAGCAGTATGGCAAGAGTTTACAGAAGCTTTTCTTCGTCATTATCTGCCACCAGAGCTTAGGCGGGCCAGATTTGATAGGTTCTTGACCCTTCGGCAGGGTAACATGAGTGTTCGAGAGTATAGTCTTCAGTTTGATTCGTTGGCTAGGTATGCTCCCACTATTGTATCTAAGATGGAGGATCGGGTTCACCGGTTCATGATGGGGTTAGATCCGCACTTGCTTAACAATTGTATGTCGGTCTCACTTCAACCAGACATGGATATTTCTCGTATTCAGGCATACGCTCAGGGTGTAGAGGAGCATAAGCAAAAATAGAGGGCCGATCGTGAGCATGATAGGGCCCAGAATAAGAGAGCGGGGTCTTCGGGTCCTTCTGGTAAGTTTCGAGGTGGTCAGAGACAACAGTCATCGAGGTATCCAGCCTAGCCATCGATTAGCGCACCCCCTCAGTTTGGCGGTAAGAGATTTGATCGTTCCACATATTTAGGGCCTGGTCAGAATTCCAGGGCCTCAGGTTCTCAGTATAGGGGTGAGTCAAGTTAGATGAGGCCGCCCTTGCCACGATGTGCTCAGTGTGGTAAGTAGCATTTCAAGCAGTGGCGCATGAGATTGGGTATTTGTTGTACTTGTGGTTATTCGGGCCACGTTATGAGGGATTGTCTGACGAGAGGTGATACAAGCATAGCTCAGCCAGCATGATCTGTAGCTGGTTCATCATCATCAGTACGCCCCCCTGGGCAAGGTTCACAAGCACCAATGAGTCGTGGTAGAGGCAGAGGTGGAGCATCTAGCTCGAGCGGTCCTCAGAACCGCATTTATGCATTGGCAGGACGATAGGATCAGGAGTCATCACCTGATGTTGTTATAGGTATATTATCATTCTCCTCATATGATGTATATGCACTGATTGACCCAGGTTCCACCTTATCATATGTTACTCCGTTGGTTGCTAGTAAGTTTGGAATAAAACCTGAATTGGTTAAACCTTTTGAGGTGTTTACACCTGTTGGGGATTCTGTGATAGCTAAGCGAGTATATAGGGGTTGTATAATAGTAGTTCATAGTCGATCTACCATAGCGGACCTAATCGAGTTAGATATGGTAGGATTTGATGTTATAATGGGTATGGATTGGTTGGCTTCTTGTCATGCCAATGTTGATTGTAGATCAAAGATAGTCCGGTTTTAATTTCTAGGGGAGCCTGTTTTGGAGAGGAAAGGTAATACGGCATCGCCGAGAGGTAGATTTATTTTCTATCTCAAGGCAAGGAAGATGATCAGAAGGGACTGTATTTATCACTTAGTTCGGGTTCAGGATGTGGAAGTAGAGTCACCAACCATTCAGTCCATCCCTATGGTTAATGAGTTTCCCGATGAGCTTTCGGGTCTTCCGCCAGAGCGAGAAATTGAGTTTGCTGTTGACCTACTACCAGATACTCATCCAATATCTATTCCTCCCTATAGAATGGCCCCCGCAGAGCTGAAAGAGTTAAAGGAACAACTAAAGGACTTGCTTGAAAAAGGCTTTATCAGACCTAGTACATCACCGTAGCGAGCACCTGTGTTATTTGTGAGGAAGAAAGATGGTTCCTTACGGATGTGTATTGATTATAGACAGTTGAATAAGGTGACGATCAAGAATAAGTACCCGCTCTCGAGGATTGATGATATATTTTATCAGTTGCAAGGTGCCAAGTGTTTTTCAAAGATAGACTTGAGGTCCGGGTACCATCAGGTAAGGGTTAAGGAGGAAGATATTCTGAAGACAACATTCAGGACCAGATACGGGCACTTTGAGTTTCGTGTTATGTCGTTCGCTTTTACCAATGCCCCAGCAGTATTCATGGATTTGATGAACCGTGTGTTCAGGCCCTTTTTAGATCTGTTCGTAATTGTATTTATCGATGATATATTGGTGTATTCTCGTTCGGAGGCTGAGCATGTAGATCATTTGCGTACTTTGCTCAGAGTTCTACAAAAAGGAAAGTTGTATGCAAAATTCTCTAAATGTGAATTCTGGTTGAACTCTGTAGCTTTCCTTGGGCATACCATTTCGGGTGAAGGCATCCGAGTGGATACATAAAAGATTGAGGCAGTAAAGACTTGGCCTAGACCCACAACACCGACAGAAGTTCGTAGCTTTCTCGATTTGGCACAGGAGATTTGTAGAGGGATTTTCTTCCCTTTCAGCACCTTTGACAAAGTTGACTCAGAAGGGAGCAAAGTTTCAATGGACTGATTCTTGCGAACAGAGTTTCCAGGCATTAAAGGACAGATTAACTTCAGCACTGGTTCTAACGCTCCCAGAAGGGACCGATGGTTATGTTATCTATTGTGACGCTTCAGGCGTTGGATTGGGTTATGTGCTGATGCAACATGGTAAGTTTGTAGCTTATGCTTCTAGATAACTAAGAAAGCACGAGAAGAACTACCTGACCCACGATTTAGAGTTAGCCACGGTGATTCATGCACAAAAGATGTGGAGGCACTACTTGTATGGAATTCATGTTGATATCTATACGGATCATAAGAGCCTCCAGTATATCTTCAAGCAAAAAGAATTGAATTTACGTCATAGGAGATGGTTGGAGCTACTTAAAGACTATGACGTTGATATTTTATACCATATGGGGAAGGCGAACATAGTAGCCGACGTCCTCAGCCGTAGATCTATGGGTAGCCTATCATATTTATAGCCAGAAAAGAGGGGAATAGCCCATGAGGTTCATCAGCTAGCTAGTCTTGGAGATCGGTTACTGGACTCAGGTGATATTGGAATTACTATTCAAGATACGGCAACGTCCTCTTTAGTAACTGAAGTAAAGGAACGCCAGTACGAGGATCCTGTGTTAGTTCATTATAGGGATACCACCCCTCAAAAGGAGAAGACACCATTCGAAATAACAGAAGATGGGGTCCTCGGATATCGAGGACGATTATGTTTCCCTAATGTTGCAGGGTTGCGTTGGCAGGTTATGAGAGAAACTCACTATTCTCGTTATTCTATCCATCCAGTAGCGACAAAGATGTATCATCATATCAGGGAAGTATATTGGTGGGACGGAATGAAAAAGGATATGGCAGAGTTTGTTGCTCAGTGTCCTAACTGTCAGCAGGTTAAGATTGAGCATCAAAAACCCGGTGGATTATTGCAGGCTATGGAAATTTGTAAATGGGAAGTAATTAATATGGATTTCATCGTAGGCTTACCTCGTACCCAGCCTAAGTTCGATTCGATATGGGTGATTGTTGATAGGCTTACAAAGTCAGCCCATTTTCTGCCCGTTAGGACTACATATTCCGCAGAGGATTATGCAAGGCTTTATATTAAGGAGATAGTACGACTGCATGATGTCCCTGTATCTATTATCTCGGATAGAGGAGCGCAATTTACAGCTAACTTCTAGAGGTCTTTCCAAAAAGGATTGGGGACTCAGGTAAGTCTTAGTACAATATTTCATCCGCAGACAGATGGACAGGCTGAGCCTACTATTCAGACACTTGAGGATATGTTACAAGCTTGTGTTATAGACTTCAAAGGTAGCTGGGATGATCATCTGCCGCTTATTAAGTTCACATGTAATAATAGCTACCATTCCAGTATTCAGATGGCTCCATACGATGCTCTTTACGGACGGAAGTGTAGGTCGCCTATAGGGTGGTTCGATGTTGGGCAAACTACGTTAGTAGGACCAGAATTGGTACAACAGGCAATCGAGAAAATTAAGCTTATACAGGAAAGGCTATTAGCAGCTCAAAGCCGTTAGAAGTCTTATGCGGATAATCGACGGCGAGACTTGGAGTTTCAGGCTGACGACTGGGTATTCCTAAAGGTATCACCGATGAAGGGTGTTATGAGGTTCGGTAAGAAAGGAAAACTTAGCCCTCGGTACATTGGACCATATAGGATCATACGCAAGGTAGGCCAGGTGGCATATGAGTTAGACTTGCCTTCGGACTTGGAGTTTGTACATCCAGTCTTTCATGTGTCTATGCTCCATAAATTTATCGGCGATCCTTCCAGAATCGTGTCAGTTGATGACGTTCGAATCACAGAGCAGTTATCATATGAAGAAACTCCCATTGCTATATTAGACAGACAGGTTCAGAGATTGAGAACTAAAGACGTAGCTTCGATGAAAATACATTGGAAAAACAACAATGTGGAAGAAATGACTTAGGAGGCCGAGGAAGACATGAATCTAGATATCCCTACTTATTTCCTCCTCCAGAGAAGGGTCCGACTGAGACATCACAACCTTAAGGTACGTGTATGGATTCTTGTGTTAGTTATTGTCATTGGTCGTGTGAGACCATTGTCGTTATTGATGATTGTGGTCCTATGTGGCGTTGAATTATTCAGTTCTACAGGAAGAGTTGGTAGTAGTATTGTTACAAAGGCGACTCTACCAAAGTTATATAGATCCCGGGGAGTTAAACATTCGAGGGCGAATGTTTCTAAGGGGGGAAGGATGTTACATCTCGCGTTTTCGTACGTTAAAGTTTCATCTTTAGTTAATCGACGTAGACTCGGGGATGAGATTATCTTGAGATTAACGTATTTATGCTATTTATAACAAGCGATAAGTAAGTTCCATGAAGGATAAAGGGTATACTAATTAAAGAAAATGAGTTTCATTGAAGGTTGTTGATTTGGGATAAAATACGGGCTGAGCTATAATACCCGATATTTATGGACTAGTACCATGCAAGGTACCATATTGCCGTGATAGTATGATGTATAAAGTATATTAAAAATGAGTAGTATTTTAAGTAATTTGAGATAATTCTTAATTATGTGGGTAATTGGTTAATTATCGGGTAACGGGACATTACTAGATTTAAATTCCCCCCCCCCCCTCCCACCCCCACGTGGCTGCAAGCCACTCCTTAGATAAATGACTCTAAGTCATTTTGATTAGGTGGCAACCTAATTGATAATTAAAAGACACTTCGTTCTCATATTTTGAATACAAAACTTGTAAAGTAATGTGCTAAGTACACAACACTTCATATTTTGAATACAAAAGCAACACTTCATATTTGGAATACAACACTTCATATCAGAACGTTAGCAACACTTCATATCAGAACGTTAGCAATTCCTACAAGTTTTCAACAAAACTTCTTGCAACCAAATGATTTCAACAAGAATTATTAGAACCTTAGCAACGTAAAATTTTGCGGTTCTAAAGGAGTACGGTGCAACCTTTTCCAAGAATATCATACAGATTTTTCCCTACTCCAGGTATGTTAAGGTTATCCCTTCTTTCTTTTTGGCATGATCCAAATGATACAAAAATAAAAGACTCTACTCATAGAAATATTAGGCGTCTCTATGTTCTTGATTCCTCATGTGACATATTATTATATCTTCCGTTCATGGGTCTCAAAATAATACACAGTTGATAAAGTTTATCCGAAAGGAATGTTGAGATTATTTTAACATATTTTTATGCATTTCATTCATTTATACATGTACATTGACCCATGACCAGATGGCGTTATATACACGTATTTATATGTATATATATGTATATGGGATATGGGAAAAGGTTACGGCTATATACGCACCACTACCTGATCAGTTGGCATATGTTGATGATTTTGCCCACAGTGACCGAGATGATATGATGGGATGCCATTAGAGGCTTGATGATGTTATGTACACCTATACCTATGCATGACACGACATTTACATGCACGTGCATGATATTATAACTGTTTCAGGATTTGCAAAGTTATTTAGACTTACAGGCGGAATTCCTTATTCCATGTTTCATCTATGTCTCTTATGTACTGATTTTCATGCTTTACATACTCAGTACATTATTCATGCTGACGCCCTATTTTCTGGGGCCTGCGTTTCATGCCCGCAGGTGCAAGTAGACAAGTTGACGATTCCCCTGCTTAGAATCCTTGATCAGCGAGAGTTGGCGTGCTCCACTTGATCCGAAGCTGCTTTTGATTTTGGTACGATATGCTTGTATACATATATGGGCATGACGTGGCCCAGTCCCGTCCTTGTACAGTTGTATTTTCTATTAGAGGTCGGTATACAATTATGCATAGTCGGATAGCATGTGCCTTGTCGGCTTTCAGTTTTGGGTATATAGTTGTCTATAGCAGCCTTGCCGGATCGCCCACTGTATTTCGCATGTATATGTACATATGTCTTTTAAATAGGTTTCCCTCACGTATGTTATTCATGTTTATATCTTAAACGCATGCTTAAGGGTGTTTGACATGTAGGATTCGGGCACTCGTCGCGGCCCATAGGTTTGGGTCATGACAAATTAAATGATTCTTTATGCAGAAATGAGGTCCAATGCGCTCAAATACATGAACTTCAAGATTTTTAACTTCCTCAACACCAATCACACTAGAGTCAACTAAATTTGTATCTTCAACGTCCCTGGTTGACTCTAGTATTACTTCTTCAACGCCGGCATCCTTAAATTCTAGTTGGTTAGATTATCGGTTTTCTACTCTGACCTCCTCCATTAGAACCTCAATTTCGGTATCTAATTCATGCTTTTCTTGGCTACTATCCACAATATTGGCTTGTTGAGCATTAAATGCTTCAACTAGTTGACTCACTTGTGCCTCCAGGTTGCGAAAAGCAGCATCTTGCCTTTGTATATGCAGTTGTTTCTCATTATTTTATTCCACAAGGCACCTTAGCCTATCCTTGATCTCTTTCAGGTCATCGTCCTTGGGTTCTTTGTTCCTATTAACTTCACAAGAAAAAGAAGAACCATCAAAGTAAGGGGTTGGGGGAAGATAAGAAATATAAGCACAACCATGAAAGTGACCATCTTGACCACCACACATATCACACACATTCCACACATAAGATTGAGTTGGTGCACATATCTCGCTCTCGGAAATATTTTGATAATTTTGCCATGGGTGGTTTCCTCCACTATATGCATAAGGAGGATCAAAAGTAGAATTACCATCATCAAAACTCTCATAATTTCAAGATGCCATGTTCTAAAATCAACAAGTAAAATAAAAAAATAAATAAAAATCAGATAAAGAAAACAAAAGTAAAAGTTCAAACTGCAACCTAGCAATATATACACCTACAGCTACACCGTTAGTGCCCCGGCAACGGCGCTGAAATTTGATCACGCCCAACTATGCCTTATAAAAAGGACTAGCGGTCGTTGCAAATATAATCCGGTTTACAAGTCCAGAGTCGAATCCCACAGATAACTAAGGCTTAGCTACAATTGTTCAGTATCGCTAAGAAACACAAGTCCAAACAATTTCTTAATTATGAAGATTGCGATTCTTATTTTAAACTAATTAACTAGAAACTATTAAAAGCAGTAAAATTATTAACTAAGGAGACTAAGAGTTGGAGACAAGACTAAGGAGGTCTAGAGTTATGATTTACCCAATTGCCAGAATCCTTCCGCTAAGTCTTCTATAATTTCGCCTATGTATTCTCTACCGATCGTGAGTACTTTGGGTGTTGTATCTCTCTCTCGAGCAACTACCACAATTTACTAGACGTATTCTCTCGAACTACGCTAGCTAGCACTAATCCACCGCTCACTACGATCGCACCAAGGTTTCGTTATTTCTAATCTCGCCTTTAAACCTTCCGTATTGATCTCTCACATACGTTAGGAGTGATGTTGTTCAACAACTACCTAAATATGTACTCTCTCTTGAGCAGTACACACTAAACAGGCACAGTCAATTGATGGTCATTCAATCAACAACAACAAACACGTAATTGAACAAGTAGAGAAATCCAACGGCTTAATTAGATAAAAACATAACAAGAATTTATCCTACAAAAGGTTCCATCAAAATACAAGATAACAAATTAGTTCGTCATAATAGTATGCAAAACTACAATACAAAAATACATAACCAATAATGAATATAGGAAGAAGGAAGTGAGAAACTCGTAAGAATTCTTCGCCTTGCTCCTAGTGTGTTCTTGCATCCTTAGGTCGAATCCCCGGTCTCCTTGTTGATACCCAATTTTTTCCCGTATTTTAAATATGCAAAATACCTTCAAAATAATCTATATATGCATATATAAGCATATCCCAAGGTTTCATTGTTTTTCTTTAATTTTTCCAAGATCTTTAAATCAATTTACTGCCCTATTTTATCAAGAAAAACCCAATAATGTTCGGTGATTCATTTATTGGATTTTCATATTTATACTAAAATATAGCTAAGATATTTTTCACACATTTTTACAAATTTATTTTAGTATTTTAAGGATAAAATTGCATAATTGCAATATTAGCCATTTTTTAGGTTTAAACTCGTCTCATGTTTATAAAATGGGATTTTATATTTTTAAAAATTGATAATTATACATTATAAATCATTTTAGTGCTTTTAATTAATTTTTAGAAATTTATTTACTTTTTTTTATAAATTAAATGGGAAAAAAGGGGCTATTTAACTTATAGCCAGATTTTGTCTCCTAATTTAGCCTAATACCCTGACCCAAATTAGACCAACCCAAGACCCAAGCCCAATCCTAAATCTACCCGACCCAGCCCGGATAAAGTCTTGACCGTTGATCAATTTTGATCAACGGCCTAGATCCGCCCTTACCAAATTAAACCAAACGACCCCCCAAGACCCCTCTTATTTCCTCACTCGTCTCCATCTCTCTCTCTCTGGATCTCTCTAGAACCTTCCCCCTTCCCCTCCGCTCTGATGAGTCTCACTCACCTTCTCCGGCCATCTCTTGGCTTGAATCTATGGTGGTCTCACCACCTACCGGCCCTCTAGGGTTCCTACACACCTGTTCGCTGAGGTTTCATGGTCTGAACACGAAGGGCTTCATCCAGACCTTGTTGGTTCAAGTTTTATGGCCATCTCCGACCTTTCTCCGGCAAGCCATGTCTGTTTCGAGCCTAGCTTCGACCCCTCCTGCTTAGATCAACAGCTATCCAAGCCTTTCTCACCGTTTGGTTTCCTCTGAAACCCTAATTTTTGAGGTTCTTCTATTTTCTCTAGATCTGTTCTAGATCCGTTTTTTCCCTGAACTTTTAAACAATCTCTTGGTATTTCTTTCAAAAGTTATGCTTTCAAAACCTTTATATTTTTTCCGATTTAGGGTTTTACTTTTTTGAGTTATTCAGATGTTTCTTCTACTATGTTCTTTATATGTTTCTCTACTGTGTTCGTTATATGTTTCTCTATTGTGTTCTTTATATGTTTCTCTATTGTGTTCTTTATATGTTCCTCTACTGTGTTCTAGTTAAGTTTCTTCTAATATGCTTCTTAATATGCTTCTCCCGCTGTTCTTATTAGTTTCTTACATTAGGTTTCTTATCAGCTCTTCTACTATGCTTCTTTGAGTCCCTCTACTGTGTTTCACATGTTGTTCTTTTACTATGCTTCTCATGAATTCCTTTTTGAGACCTCTAGACCTGTTTCGACTAGTATCTTTTCTTTGATTACTTATCCTCTCATCTCTGCACTCGATTGATGGTAAAACCCTAGAATTTGGGGGTTCATCTGAGTTTGAGAACATTGGCTGTGTGATATGTTTTTTCTTTATCTTTGGAATTGTCTGATTTCAGAAACCTTAACTATTTAGAGTTTCTGAATTTGTTTCATCTGTTGCTCAACCTTGAAATTCTTGTTTCAACCTCTGTTTCTTTAAGCAATTCTGATTTTCTACTAAAATCTTCTAAGGTCCTTATACTGGACCCTTTGTATGCTATTTGATACTATCTCTTCTACATTGCTGACCTATGTGACTACCTACTGATTTTGCAATGGCATGACGTTTTTCTTTGCCCTAAATTCAGCTTAGCTTGGTTGTATGCTCTTTATATGTGCTGAACTTCCCTCTAAAATGGCTTTCAATTTTGATTAATTTCAGATTTCCTTCTGTATAGGTTTGATTGATTTCTTTCCTTGTTTGCTGATTTCGCTGTGACTCGATTTAAGTTAAAAACTTTCCTCAGCTTTTCTGACTTGGTTCATTCATGGACCAGTGATTACAAAATCTCTGATCCTTGATTTACTGTCTACTAATTGATTTTTCTTACCTTATTGATGTAACTGTGTATTTCAAAGTTCTGCCCTTAAGTAATTTCTTATGTATTTACCCCTAATTGCCTACTTGGAACAAGATGCTTGTTTGATCTCTTTCCTTAAATAATTTTCTTGCTCAGTCCGAATCTTTAATTAAAGGAAGTCTTGTACTGATTGATTTTAATTGATACCCAGTTCCTTAATTGGTTTCTTACCTTATTTCTGCCTGTTTTTCACACTATAAAATACACGACTCTTTCATTAACAAATAATCACCGGTCTATCAAAACTTATACTTACACTCAAAAAAGTATTCTCTCTTGTTTGCTTATACTGTGGCCTATTACAAGACCTGTTGCTTGCTTTCTCTCTATTTGTTTCCTTGAAACTGGTATGTCCTGATTTAAGTTTCAGCACCACAACAATGTGTTTATTTACTGCTTTTGTATCCCTGTTTACTGCTTATGTATAGTTCAACACTCATTCTAGCTTATTGATTTCTTTCTGCCTGTTCTATTATGAATCCCAAACCCCTACCCCCTATGTATTTAAGCTATGGTTTAAGGCATGGCAATATGCAAGGTATTGTCCATGAATTGAACTTGATCCCTTGGGGATCCTAGCCTCTAACAGTATGTGTTCTGGAAGGCTTACAGGTGTGCTAGCACTCCCCATTGTCGAGCATGCCTAAAGTCTGCCTTTGCCTAAGCGACAAGCTTTTTACAATCCCCTATTCCCCTGAATCCCCTTGTGTGTGCTTATCTATAGTTGATTCCCCCTTCCTTTTCCCTTTTAGCACTCTATTCTGCACTTGCTCACTTTCTTAGTCTTTAAGTTCTGCCCCCCTCTAGTGAGCCTTACCCTGGACCCTTTGAGTTCCCTCTGAACTTAGACACTTGAGGGCTGGCCCTTCCACACTGCACTTTGTCCCAATCTGATAATACATTTGGGTGTGAGCATTGCCCGTAGTCCCTTTGAGGCTCTTAGGGAACTTTGATACACTCAAATGGGAGAAAGGCTTTGGATCATGATCTCTTGGAGTTGATTTACTGCATATTTCAGACATGAAGTCTGAGTCAGGCTCTCCTTGGTTGTACTTTTATTTATATTTTTTCTGATGTATTTTTTACTGTAATCTGGGCTGTAATAATTTGTAATAAACTCTTGGGGATGGCTAGTGAAAAGGGCGGGTAACTATGTATGCAAACAGGGTAGATACCATGCCTATAGGAATTTTGAATTCTGCATATGCACGTAGAAATCATGCCTATAGGTCCTTCTAAATTCTTTATATCCATCATTCACGTAGAAATCATGTTCATAGGGTTTTCAAATAATTTCTGCACTTAGATATCATGTTCATAGGCTTTCAAATAATTTCTTCATTCAGAAATCATGCTCATAAGTTTCAAATAATTTCTGCACTTAGATATCATGTTCATAGGCTTTCAAATAATTTCTGCATTTAGAAATCATGCTCATAAGTTTCAAATAATTTCTGCACTCAGATATCATGTTCATAGGTTTTAAAGCAATTCCTACACTTAGATACCATGTTCATAGGCCTTAATTCAGCACCTAGATACCATGTTCATAGGCCTTAAACAAAATTCAGCACCTAGATATCATGTTCATAAGTCTTAAAACAAGTTTCCTGCATTTTATACCATGTTCAAAATCAACTATGCGTAGAAAGCATGTCCATAGGAACTCCTAATCGAATCTGAATCGCTTCATTCACATATGGAACTAAAATCAGTAACAACGGGTACTGTTAGTTGTAGAACTTATAATCTTCGTTAAAAACTAGCCTTTCTTTTAACAAAAAAATCTGACTCCCCTGTTAATCAGTATGTGTCCAGTTTACTTTAAACCTTGTTATTTCGTTGCTTTCTGAATTCAATAGATACCATACCTATAGGATCCTTGTCCAACACATAGGCAAACCTTAGGTTAAAGTTATAAATCAAATCAGTTCTGTTAATAAATACAACCAGCTGGCAGGCCTGATTCGGGCTTCTTATCTGAATTGTGTAATAAATCAGTCTGCCTCATCCTTTAAGCTCTTGCATGTTCAGTACTTAATTAGACCTTAACTAGTATGTGTAAGTCATGCTAATTACGTGTTTCTTTGGTCAATGAGGTATATCTGAGCCTCTGCTTGTTATGTGCTTTCCCCCAACTTGCTATCCATGTTTTGTATGTCGCCTTAGAATTTTTGCCTTTGAAACCACAAATAAGCCTAACATCCCTTCCCTTTAGGATTAGTAGTCCTCATGCCTCCGGGACTGATAGGATTGGGATGAGTAGTAGCATGCAATAGGTAAACGAGACCATTTCGCGCTTTAATACCTCAACGGGGTGGGAAGGGTAGATATAAAAATGATGACCACGCGATAATGTCACGTGTAGCCCCTCATCGAGGAGTGATTACCGGGCATTGTGTGGGGTGATCCATATTACTAATAAGCCTAGGACCCCTCTCCCTTTATCCTTTATTTCTTTCTTTTCAACATTTTAACTATTTATTTTTTAAAATCAGTTTTTTTTTAATTCCCGTTTCAAACCTTGTTTACTTTCAAACCTGTATGTGATGAAATCCCCTCTTATTTGAGCCCTATTTGTTTATATGCTAATTGTACCCAAATTCACAATAGTCTGGCCAGGAACCATACTAGTGGATTCTGAAGGGTGCCTAACACCTTCCCCTTAGAATAATTTCAAGCCCTTACCCAATCTCTGGTTACTCAAACCAAATCTCCTTGGTGTCCTAATGCACCCTAATCATTAGGTGGGGACTCTTTGAATCAAACCCAATTCCCAAAAGGAATGAGTTGTCCTCCCAAATGTCAAAAACCCGATTTCGCGAGAAAAAGGGGGCGCGACAGCGTGGCGACTCTGCTGGGGATCTTTAGGCTTTTACCATTTCAGACCTTTATTGTGAATTTATGCTTCTTTACGCACAATTATTTGTTTATTTCCTTTAAGCATTCAATTTTCTTTTCAATTGCCAAACTGACTGATCTCCTTTTTCTTTTCTTTACTGCTTTTCATTACTTCTGCTTTACATTATGGAACTGTTGTATTTACTGCTTTCTTAACGTGCAAATACATGACTACATGCCTTTAACTGTTGCATAATCATGCTCAACATCATATTCCACTCGTGCCAAACAAAATCCTATAGCAACGCTTATAATGAGTGGTTGCGCTCTTCCGATATTATCACCCCCTAAATTCGGAAACGGCATATTTGCGGTAAAACCAGTCGATCTACGGTGTATTCGACGGTTCCGTGCCTTTCCCCCTTGAGTTGTGCGCTCAAGGGTACCAATTTAAAACCCTTATAGAAACCTCATTCTGTTTAGCTGTGCATGCATCATGGTCAAACCTAGCCGAGTCAGTTATGTTGTCCGCATAATGACTCTTTAAGATAGCCTTGTCCAAAGTCCACTGGGTTCCCCTGAAACCCAAACGGACATTATCACGTTCTGTGCATTTATTTGGAGAACTAAATGCTTTTATGCCAATTATTGATGTTAAATAGTCGAGTCTGGTGGGGGAAAGGGCCTAACCTTATTTTCTTACAGATAATGAGGCACGAAATCCCCAGATTCGGCATGGTTACCAACATCCACCCGGGACTGCTAAGCTGGTGGAAAGATCTTCATTCCACTGACCAGACTCTTGTCCGAAAATATCTAGGGAATCTGCCCTCCCTCCTGGAAATCCAACCCAACAACAAAATCATCGAAGTTGCTACTCTCTTTTGGGATTGTGAAAGGTTCGTCTTCAGCTTCGGGGAGGTTGAGATGACACTCTTGCTAGAAGAAATAGGAGGATTAGCTGGCTTGCTATAGGAGACTCCAGGTTTATTGATGCTTGAAAACCGCAAGGGCAGGGGTTTCCTCAAGATGGTGGGTCTGAAGAAGAATCCAGAACTGACATGCCTCAAAGAATCCTATATCCCCTTTCAATATTTGTACGAGAGGTACGGTCACAGCAAGTCCTACCGTACCTATCCTGATGAGTTTGCCATCACCTCATTAGGACATATTCATCGAAGGGTCTTTGTATTCATGTTCTGTTTTCTGGGGTTGATTGTGTTTCCAATGAAGAAGGCAAGAATCCACACCCGACTTGCCATGGTTACTAAAACATTAATGGAAGGAATTGGAGGGCAACCATTCAGCATTATGCCCATGATCGTCGCAGAAATATACCGAGCCCTAGAGAAATGTCAACGGGGAGCTAGTCACTTCGAGGGTTGCAATTTGCTACTTCAGTTGTGGCTCGTGGAGCATCTACAAAAGGGTGAATACCGACAAGGCATTCAACGAAGGGACTGGGACGATCATATCGCTTTCCATCACCCAAAGGGAATGAATTATATCCCTGATATGTTTGCTCAGCCAGAGGATGCCAAAGGATGGTTCGAGCTATTTGATAATCTGACCGAGGAGCAAGTACAATGGATGTTCGAATGGTTTCCAACTGAAGAATTCATCGCCCGATCCCATGACGCACCTTTTCTAATATTAATCGGTCTGAGAGGAATGTATCCCTACGTCCCTCTCCGAGTTATGAGACAAGCTGGTAGGAAGCAGGTTGTACCCAGGGTCAACAAGATAAGTCATTTCCGGGCTGACTTCCAGGCTGACGATAGTCCTTACAAGTGCCAAGCTCAGCATATGTGGCACTGCAAGATCGTCATGGGAAGGGATACCATCGAACCAGATCGATACCACGCCGATTGTACTCCCTACTATTCTGGTTGGTTGGAGGATAATCATGATGGTCTGGGTGAGCCTGGGTTCGCTCGAGGTCAAAGGATCATAGATGAAAAGGCCGAGGCACAGGTTAAATACAATCAGATACGCAAAAGAATCCGGGAACGCGAAAGTGAGCACCGTGAAATACAAGAAGCCAATTCAAAGTTAATTGAGGAATGGAAGGACATGACCATCAAGTCCAACAAGCGACTGGGATACCTGGAGCGAGGCGTAGTGGAACTGGTAAGAAGGTTCCTCAAAAGGGTCGAAGACTGTCAAAATGCTGAGGGAAACGAAGGCGGACATCTGGCCAGAGCCTACCTATTGCTGGGACTTCGCGAGCTGGGGAAGTTATTTGACGAAGCCAGGGATGCCGAGTCTGGGGAGGGTCTTTCAGGGACCAAGTAGATAGGACCTTATCTTTTCACTATTTAAAATGTAATAAGGCCAATGGCCATTAGTGACTTTATTTTTTTCCTATATTTAACGTCGATTTGGGATTCGTCTTATTTTCTATCAATAAAATGAGGCATTTAGCATTCCATGTTCTCCAAATCAAGCTGTCGCTAGGCCTACCCAAATTAGGACACGATTTACATTCCCACATTATGTGTTTAAATATTGCATCGATTTTTCATGAACCTCACTAACTTGGTTACCTTATTGTTTTATTTTTGTTTTTTATTATTCCCCTCCCCAAAGGTTAGTTCGAGCACTCTGGCAACATCATCCTATTCCACAAGATCCAAGGGCCCTCCACCCAGTCCTCCTCTCAGTCCCGTCAAAAACAAGAACAAAGGAAAGATGGAAGATTTGAACAACTCTAGAAAGGAAAACTCAACTGAACGGGTAGAGCTCACTTACGGTCATGGTACTTTGGTCCCCAAGGAGAATGCCTCTCAACTGGAGCAAAAGCTGCTGAAATTTCAAGAAGAACTTGATCAAGTCCGGAATTTGGCAAATCTGTCATTTTCCCTCACTACTCAAGATATCAATTTTCCAAATGCCCAGAACCCCACACCTCCACAGAGTCTCCCAAAGCAACAAAACCACACCGCTCCTCACCACCACTGTGACACCTGCCATACTTCCAACAATACCCCGCTGCTCATCCCAGAACCACAAAACTCCACAAATGATCACTGCCACACCCACCATAATACCCCCCATCTACATGGAGATGGTGCCGCACTCCACCCAGCCCATCTCAAGCACACCCGAGTCCGATGATAAGGACTTGCTCATCAGAAATCTGGCCGAAGAGCTTAAAAGGTTGACTAGCAGAATTCAGGGCGTTGAAGGGAGCAAGGGAATTGAGGGGCTAAACTACGAAGATCTTTGCATACAGCCCGATGTCGAACTGCCCGAGGGGTAAAAACCTCCCAAGTTCGAGATGTTTGATGGAACAGCGGATCCGAGGGTCCACTTGAAAACATACTGTGACAAGCTGGTCGGAGTAGGAAAAGACGAGAAAATCCACATGAAGCTTTTCATGAGGAGCCTGAAGGGCGATTCTTTATCTTGGTACATTGGCCAAGATCTAAAGAAGTGGTCGAATTGAGTAAGCATGGCGTCCGACTTTATGGACAGGTTCAGGTTCAACACGGAGAACGCACCAGATGCGTTCTACATTCAAAATCTAAAGAAGAAGCCCATAGAAACC
Source organism: Nicotiana attenuata (assembly GCF_001879085.1). Classification (NCBI taxonomy): domain Eukaryota; kingdom Viridiplantae; phylum Streptophyta; class Magnoliopsida; order Solanales; family Solanaceae; genus Nicotiana; species Nicotiana attenuata. The sequence continues at coordinate 2,421 of NW_017670655.1, read as the reverse complement.
TTCCGCGAGTATGTTACTCGTTGGAGGTCCGAAGTAGCTAAGGTTAGACCTGCCTTAGAAGAAGAACAGATGAAAAAATTCTTCATTGGGGCCCAAGACCCACAATATTATGAGAGGCTGATGATGATCGAGGGCCACAAATTTTCTAACATTATCAAGCTAGCGGAAAGGATCGAAGAGGGCATCAAAATCGGTATGGTTACGAACTTCGAGGCCTTGCAAGCTATAAACAAGCCCTTACAGTCAAGAGGGTGTCCAAGAAAAGGGACGTAGGAGCCGTAATTGTTGCACAAAGAACCAAATCTCCCATCAAATACCAAACCTACCCAATGCCTCCACTCACATATCAGCCCACTCCAAACTACCAAGCATCCTCACCCTCTTACCAAACTCCACCACCCACTTATCAATCATCTCCGCCACTCACATATCAGCCCACTTCACCCAAATACTCCCAACCAGCACATGTTTACCACACCTACAACCCTCAACCATCCCACTACCAATCCCTCCTGAACAAAACACCAGCTGAACAAAACACCGGCACAAATTTCTATCCTTGCTTTGCTACAGAATTCTGATGCACACAAGAATGCCCTGTTAAGGGTGTTGAGTGAGGCATATGTACCAAGCAACATCACCGGAGGAGAGATGGCAAACATAGTAGGATAGGTATTGGAGAGTCACAAGATCACTTTTCATGAAGATGAGCTGCCACCAGAAGGGTTGAGTCACCACAAGGCGTTGCACATCACCGTGCAATACGAAGACTACTTTATCACAAGAATCCGGATTGATGGAGGGTCCAGTCTCAACATTTGTCCGTTGGTAACACTCAAGACATTGGGAAAGGGACTGCATGAGATCAAGGACGGGGCCAACACCGTCAAAGCTTTCGACGGTTCCCAAAGGTTCACCATTGGGGAAATTAGCCTGTGTTTGCAAATGGGGCCTACTTGGTTTGATGTCGACTTTCAAGTAATAGATGTGCTGGCATCAGACAATCTGTTGTTGGGACGACCAAGGATTCATGCCGCTAGGGCCGTAGCATCAACACTACATCAGGCAGTGAAGTTTGAGTGGAATCACCAAGAGGTGATCATTCACGGCGACGGTAGTAATCCCATATACAGTCGCCAGACCATCCCGGCAATAGGAGGTAGAAGAAAGATAGGCGGGGAGACTTATCACCACATCGAGCGGGTCAACGCCATTGATAAAGACAAATAGTGGGACAACAAAATTGAAAGCATATTAAACTGGAGCGGATAGGAACCTGGCAAGGGACTTGGCAAGAACCTCCAAGGAATCGCTAAGCCTATCAAACTCAAGAAACATGGTACCACCTTCGGATTGGGATACGAGTATACTTGGGAGGAATTCAACCACTGGTTGCCACCATGGCGCGGCCCTTACTATCCATTGGAGCAGCTAATACCACGCTTGGAACAGGCTTTCCAACCGGCCGAAGTTATCTATGGGTCAAAAGAAGAGGAAGCGTTGGCAGCAGTGAGGAATTTGTTCCTGGAGGACGACGATATGGATTGTTGTGTCATTTTCGAGGAGGAGGGGAGGAAGGCCCTTCCATACAGGCTGTGAGCAGAGGAGCATGCCTCAACAACTGAACCATCAGGACCACCAGAGCCCAGCGAGCCTCGGGGTAGCAAGGCCGAACAAGCATCATGCACTATCTTTTATTTTTACTAGTTAATTTTTTCCTTTCGCATTTTTGATTTCCGCAATATGATCTTCAATGTTCAAAACCGTCATGGAATTTATCAAAGCATTTCGATTTTTCTTATAAATCAACACTCTTATTATTTTCTCTCATTACTTTACTGATACAGCATTACTATTACTTATCTTGATGAACCAATGACTGTGACATGCAATGAGACAACGCAACAAACAGACATAGACTCAGAGGAAGGTGACATACCAGAAGAGATTGTTAAGGAAGTCGAGAATTTTGAAAACAGGCCGAAGTCCAACCTGGACGAGACTGAGATTGTTAACCTGGGAGATGAAGAGAATGTCAAAGAAACACGAATCAGCGTTCACTTATCGTCATCAGAAAAGAAGGAATACACCGAGTTTCTAAGAGAATATGAGGACATCTTCGCCTGGTCGTACGATGACATGACTGGTCTGAGTACATCTATTGTGGTACACAAACTGCCAACTGATCTGACATGTCCACTGGTAAAACAGAAGCTCAGAAAGTTCAAGCCAGATATGAGTCTGAAAATCAAGGAAGAAGTCACCAAGCAAGTCAAAGCCAAAGTTCTCAGGGTATGGAATACCCAACATGGTTAGCTAACATTGTGCCAGTGCCAAAGAGGACGGGAAGGTTAGAGTCTGTGTCGACTAGCAGGATCTCAACCGGGCCAGTCCGAAAGCGATTTCCCCTACCAAACATAC
>NW_017670654.1:505251-518553 GCF_001879085.1 Nicotiana attenuata | reverse complement strand
GTTCAATCCCATGCTTTGAAATTTTATGGCCCAACACTATGCCCTCCTCAACCATGAAGTGGCATTTTTTCCAATTTAGTACAAGATTGGTGTCTTCACACTGGGCTAACACTCTATCCAAATTTCCCAAACATTCTTCAAATGAATCACCAACCACACTAAAATCATCCATAAAGACCTCCAAAATATCTTCCACCATATCAGTGAAAATAGCCATCATGCATAGTTGGAAAGTCGCCGGGCATTGCACAACCCGAACGGCATCCTAGAGAAAGCAAAGGTGCCATATGGACAAGTGAAGGTGGTTTTCTCCTGATCCTCCGGAGCTATCAAAATTTGATTGTACCCTGAATAACCGTCCAAGAAACAATAGAAGGCACGCCCAGCAAGGCGATCTAGCATCTGGTCCAGGAAAGGCAATGGGAAATGATCCTTGCGGCTCACTTTGTTCAGCTTGAGGTAGTCCATGCACACCCTCCATCCGGTCACTGTCCGGGTTAGAGCAATTTCATTATTAGCATTGGTCACCACGGTCATACCACCCTTCTTCGGCACACATTGCACCGGAGAAGTCCATGAGCTGTCAGAGATTGGATACACCACGCCTGCATCTAGCCACTTGATCACTTCTTTCTTCACCACTTCTTGCATTGCCTCATTGATCCTCCTTTGATATTCAGAGGAGGGTTTTGCATCATCCTCCAGAATAATCTTGTGCGTGCAAAATACGGGGCTAATTCCCCGAATATCTGCCAAAGTCTATCCAATTGCCCTTTTTCGCCTTTGAAGCACCGCCAAAGTGGCCTCAACCTGCATGTTAGTAAGGCAAGAAGAAAGAATAACTGGTAAAGTAGAACTAGGGCCTAAAAATTCATACCTGAGGTGTGGAGGTAATGGCTTCAACTCTAACACCGGGGGTTCCTCAATTGAAGTTTTTGTTGGTGGAGTTTTCCGGTTTTCAAGATCCAAAGACAATTTTCTAGGCTCATAGGAATAAAAGCCCATCCCATGTAAAGCATTGACACACTCCACTCTGCCCGCATCATCATTGACATCCATATTCAACAATACGACTTCCAAAGGATCCTCAACATTAATCATTCCACTTGTGTCATCAATTATCACAGCCGTGACTAAATCCACAAATGAGCACACTTCGGTACAATTGGGCTGCTTCATTGACTTACACACATGAAAGACTACCTTTTCATCACCCACCCTGAAAGTGAGTTCCCCTGCTTCCACATCCACTAGAGCCTTCCCCGTAGCAAGGAAAGGTCTCCCTAATATGATCGGGACCTCATAATCTACCTCACAATCCAAGATGACAATCAGTTGGCAAGATAAATTTGTCCACCCGAATGAGCACATCATCAACAATACCCAATGGTCGCTTCATAGATCGGTCTGCCATTTGCAAACGCATGGAAGTTGGCCTTGGAGGCCCAATACCCAAAGTCTTGAAAACTGAGAAGGGCATTAAGTTGATGCTTGCCCCAAGATCACATAAAGCTTTGGCAAAGTCTGCACTACCAATAGTGCAGGGGATAGTGAAAGCACCGGATCCTCTAATTTCGGAGCCATTGAATGTACTATAACACTAACTTGGTGGGTCATCTTGAAAGTTTCACAGGCCATTGATCTTTTCTTTGTAACCAAATCTTTCATGAATTTAGCATAACCAGGCATTTGCTCCAAAGCCTCCACCAAAGGCACGTTGATGGATAAGCTCTTCATCATGTCAATGAACTTTTTGAATTGATTCTCACTTTTCTGCTTGGCTAGCCTCTGAGGATAGGGGTGAGGTGGCCTAGTCAAGGGTGCCTTGGCTTTTGGCACAACCGGCTCCGGTATGTCAATTACATGCTCCCTAGACGGGTTCACAGCCTCTTGAGTTTCCACCTCGGTTTCATTAATGTCAATCCTAACTTCATTGTTCACATTGTCATCAACCACATCTTCAACTACCAAAGGAACCGCATCTTCTTGCAACTCAACATCATCATCAACAACGTGCTTTTGTTTCGAGGCATTCACATCACCGCCTCTCCCACTTCGTGTTGTAACTGCCATGACATGATTGTTCCCATCCTTTGGGTTCACTACCGTATCACTTGGTAGAGCACCCTTCGGGCGAGTATTCAATGATTGAGAGATTTGGCCTAATTGCACCTCCAAATTTCTGATAGAGGTATTGTGGGAAGCCAACTGTGCATCCGAATCTGCATTCTTCTTCATCATCTATTCAAACATCATTTCGATTCTACCCATATCATTACCCAAAGAACTAGGACCTTGAGAAGGGAAAGGGGGTGGATTGTTCGGTTGTTGGTACATTGGGGGCCTTTGAAAGCCTTGCCCCCGGTTTCCTTGGTTCCCATTGTTCCATCCACCTTGATTGTTATTGTTGCCCCAATTGTTATTATAACCATTCCAATTCCCTTGGTTGCCTTGATTGTTGTTCTGATTACCCCAGTTGTTGTTATGATTGTTGTTCCCCCAATTACCACTATTTTGTTGTTGATTGCCCCAATTGCCCTGGGGTCGCCACTGTTGTTGGTTGGAAGAGTTACCCCGTTGGCCTTGAAAATTGTTCACATATTGTACCTCTTCATTTTGCTCATCATAGCCATCATTTTGAAACCCATCACAATCATCATCAAATTGCTCAGAATTCCTTGGTTTTGTTGCCTTCTTTACCTTCTCTTGTTGACAAGCATATTAACACCCTCCATGGCATTCACTTGGCGAGGATTTTGGACTTGTTGCAACTATGCCTTAGCCAATTGGTTCATAGTAGTTGTCAACTCCGCTATAGCTTGCCTATGGTCGTGTAATTCCTTATGCAAATGAATAACCGTAGGGTCACCTTGAGGAACATTGGCTCTACTTTGCCAAGCGGAGGACGTATCCTCCATCGCATCAAGAACGGCACAAGCTTCATCATACGTCAATTTCATAAAATTACCCCCAGCGAGTTGATTGACTATCATTGATTTGTAGTATTGATGCCCCGGTAGAAAGTTTGTTGCAACATATTCTCATGTCATTATTAGGGCATTCCTTCACCATCATTCTGTACTGCTCCCAAATCTCATGCAAAGGTTCCGTGGGTTCTTTCTTGAAGGCCAATATCTCATCTCGAAGTGCCGCCATGTGCCCGGGTGAGAAACATTTAGCAATAAACTTATCCGCCAACCCATCCCAAGTTGTGATGGAATGGTTGGGGAGTCTCTCTAGCCAATCCAATGCTTTCCCCCGAAGTGAGAACGGGAAAAGTCTCAACCTAAGAGCATCTTCGAACACATTCGTCTGCTTGTTACCCCAATATGTGTCCACGAACCCATTTGAGATGTTTGTAGGCATTTTGATCCGCAGCGCCCGTGAAATACCCACGCTGCTCAAGTAAAGTCAACATCACATTTGTTATCTGAAAATTGCCTGCCCGGATTCTGGGAGGGACAATAGCACTTGCATAGCCTTGGTTCAATAGCACCCGAGGAACCGCTCTTGGAGGTGGCGGAGGAGGGTCTGGAACGTTGTCATTAACATTGGCCTGGAGGCCTCGTCGTGGTCCGGGAGGTACAAGAGGCACCTCATCGTCTCCAATATCCTCAACCTCCTCCCCCGCAAGCACATTTTCAAGAGGGTCATTTGCATTTAAATCCATTTTGGTACCTGTAGTATTGACACACGCAAATTAGTAATAAAGAAGGAAAGAAGAACAACACACAAAACTAACTAAATAGATAGCCAAAATCGTTAGCTCCCCGGCAACGGCGCCAAAAAAGTGATCGCTGCCAACTTCGCACAACTAAAAAGTAGCGAGACAGGGTCGCAATAGCTTTTACCCGATTTGTGGGTCGGGATCGAATCCACAGAGAGCTAGGATTGGAGTCGAGTATCTATTTAGCTTAGGATCGCGTGTGTGTTCTTAATTACACTTCTCATAATTTTTGGGGTTTTCTTTATATTCTACTATGATCAAACTACAAATTATAATTGCAACTAAATTATACTAAGAGTAAATTACTACAAGTTGTATCTAATAGTTTAATAGGCACTAGGGTACTGACTTTCACCTAGGTGGCTAATTGACGGGTAATTGCATCTAAGGCACGATTGACATGATTGGGGAAATATGTTATAACAGTTGCTCGATAATACCCACTCTACACCTCTCGGTAGAAAGAGTGGTTTTGCCCAATTGACTCTCTCAAGACCAATTAGGTATGCATATTTGCCCAAGCAACTGGGGTTCAAGTCGGGTAATTACTCTCTCGAGGTTTAACCCTTTAATTGGGACTATCGAATCTCTTGAGTCCATCCCAATTCCTTGTTGAGTCAATTTTGGAGACTTAGGTTCTCTTTCTCAAGAAGAGTCTAAGTCAACTTAGCACAAACTAGTGTTTGCAACCACTAATTCATAAATTAAACCATAAAATTGACCCAAATAACAAACACCCATAGTCAATCTAACCTTAAATCACAACACCCATCAATTACCCACACTAAGGTTGAGCCACAACCCTTGCTAAAGGGTCTAGCTACTCATGCTTGAAGAGAAAATCAAAGAAATAGATGAAGAGAAAGACATATTAATTTATTACTAAAGTAAATACAAAGTTTCAATTGCTAAAACTACGTTAAAGTGCCCAAAATGGCTACAAAATGGCTTCTCACGAGCGCACCTACTGTTCTGTAATATCTAATACCCTAAAAATGGAAAATTGTTCTATTTATACTAAGCTGGTAAAACTAGACAAAAATATCCCTGCGGTGTCAATGTGGACCGCACAAAATGGTGTGCGGCCGCACTAGGCTCTTGACTCTAAAAAATCAACTCTCTGAACCCAGGCTCCGCGGACCGCACAGAATGGACTGCGACCACGGAGGCCTCTAGCGCGGTCCGCACAAACACGACTGCGGACCGTGCAGGCTTGAACCTTGGCACTTGACATCTCTCTGAAGTTTGCTTCCGCGGACCGCATAAAATGGTGGTGCGGCCGCGGTGTCTTCAGTGCGGGCCGTATAATTTCTACTGCGGCCGCACTGGTTTGATGCCCTAAAAATCCAGTCTCTGAATCTCCCTAGTGCGGACCGCACAAAGTGTAGTGCGGACGCACTAGGCTTGTTTATCCTGAGTTGTCTTGTCTTTGATACTTGTGCAGGTTTCACTCCTTTTGAGCCGATTTTTGACATCTCATCACTTTGTTGCTCAAACCTGCAAATAAGCACAACTTATGAGCCTTTCGGGACTATTTTGTAAGAATTTATACTCAAAGCGTAAGCAAGAAGGAGCATGAAACACATCAAAATCCCTAGTTATCAGCAGGTAGAGGTCGCCCTAAAGGGGGAGGCCAGGCCAGATATTATGCTCTTCCTGCTCGGACGGAGGCTGTTGGATACGACTCTGTCATTACAGGTATTGTTCCGGTCTGTCATAGAGATGCGTCAGTCTTGTTTGATCCAGGCTTCACTTATTCTTATGTGTTATCTTATTTTGCTCCGTATTTGCGTGTATCCCATGATTCTTTGAGTTCTCATGTCTATGTGTCTACACCTGTGGAGGATTCTATTGTTGTTGACCATGTGTATCAGTCATGTTTGGTTGTTCTTAGTGGTTTTCAGACAAGAGCTGATTTATTATTGCTCAGTATGGTAAGCTTTGATATTATTTTGGGCATGGAATGGTTGTTTCCCCATTATGCTATTCTTGATTGTCACGCCAAGACCGTGACGCTGGCTATACCAGGATTATTTCGGTCAGAGTGGAGAGGTACCTTAGATTATGTTGCTAGCAAAGTTATTCCATTTCTAAAGGCTCAACGAATGGTTGAGAAGGGGTGTGATACGTATCTAGCTTATGCGAGAGATGTTAGTGTTGATACACCTGCCGTTGAGTCAGTCCCAGTAGCGAGGGATTATCCAGATAGATTTCCAGCATATCTTCCGGGCATGCTGCTCGACAGGGATATTGACTTGTTACCGGGCACTCCGCCCATCTCTATTCCTCCATATCGTATGGCCCCACCTGAGTTGAATGAGTTAAAGGAGCAGTTACAAGAGTTGCTTGATAAGGGCTTCATTTGGCCCAGTGTGTCACCTTGGGGTGCTCCAGTCTTTTTTGTGAAGAAGATGGATGGTTCTTTGCGCATGTGCATTGATTAACGCCAGTTGAACAAAGTTACAGTGTAGAACAGGTATCCATTGCCTCGTATTGATGACCTATTTGATCAGTTACTGGGTGCTAGAGTATTTTTCAAGATTGACTTGCGTTCAGGCTATCATTAGTTGAAGATTCTGGAGCCAAATATCCCGAAGACTGCTTTCAGAACTCGGTATGGTCACTACTAGTTCCTTGTGATGTCATTTTGGCTGACCAACGCCCCAACAACATTCATGCACTTGATGCACAGTGTATTTCGGCCATATCTTGACTCATTCGTCATTTTGTTTATTGACGACATTCTGGTTTACTCCCAAAGTCGGGAGGATCATGAGCAGCACCTGAGGACTGTGCTTCAGACCTTGAGAAAAAAGAAGTTATATGCAAAATTTCAAAGTGTGAGTTCTGGCTAGATTCAGTGGCATTTTTGGGTCACATAGTGTCGAGTGAGGGGATCAAGGTGGATCCGAAGAAGTTTAAAGCAGTGTAGAGATGGCCCAGACCATCCTCAGCTACGGAGATCCGGAGATTTCTTGGTTTGGCGGGGTATTATCGTTGATTTGTATAGGGTTTCTCATCTATTGCAGCACCTACGACCAAGCTGACCCAGAAGGGTGCTCTGTTCAGGTGGATAGAGGAGTGTAAGGAGAGCTTTCAAAAGCTTAAGATTGCTTTGACTACAACCCCAGTATTGGTATTGCTTACTGGTTTGGGGTCTTATACTGTATGTGATGCATCGCATATTAGTCTCGGCGCGGTGTTAATGCAGGACGGTAGGGTGATTGCCTATGCGTCTAGAAAATGGAAGGTGCATGAGAAGAACTACCATGTCTACGACCTCGAGTTAGCAGCTATTGTTCATGCCTTGAAGATTTGGCGGCACTATTTGTACGGTGTCCCTTGTGCGATCTATACCGATCACCGAAGTCTGCAGCATTTGTTCAAACAGAAGGATCTTAACTTGCGTCAGCGGAGGTGGTTAAAGCTACGTAAGGATTATGATATCACTATTCTATACCACCCCGGGAAGGTCAATGTGGTGGCTAATGCCTTGAGTCGCAGGGTGGAGAGTTTGGGCAGCTTAGCATATCTACCAGCAGCAGCAAAAGCCCTTGGCATTGGATGTTCAGGCCTTGGCCAACCAGTTTGTTAGATTGCATATTTTTTAGACGAGTCAAGTTTTGGCTTGTGTGGTTTCTCGGTCATCTCTTTACGATCGTATTAGGGAGCGTTAGTATGATGATTTCCATCTGCTTGTTCTTAAGGAAACGGTTCAACATGGTGATGCTAAGGAGGTTATTATTGGAGATGACGGTGCATTGAGGATGCAGGGCAGGCTATGTGTGCCCAATGTAGATGGTTTGTTGGAGTTGATTCTCCAGGAGGCTGACAGTTCACGGTAATCCATTCATCCAGGTGCCGTGAAGATGTATCAGGACTTGAGGCAGCATTATTGGTGGAGGAGAATGAAGAAGGACATTGTGGAGTAAGTATCTCAGTGCCTAAATTGTTAGCAGGTGAAGTATGAGCATCAGCGGCCAGGTGGATTGCTTCGGAAGCTAGAGATTCCGGAGTGGAAATGGGAGCGGATCACTATGGATTTTGTTGTTGGGTCCCACGGACTTAGAGGAAGTTTGATGCAGTTTGGGTGATTGTGGATAGGTTGACCAAGTTGGCTCATTTCATTCCATTGATGACTATTATTCTTCCGAACAACTGGCTCGAGTTTATATCTGCGAGATTGTCAGGCTTCATGGCGTGCCGGTATCTATCATCTCTGACTGGGGTATGTAATTTACATTGCGGTTCTGGAGGGTCGTACATCATGAGTTAGGTACTCGGGTTAAGTTGAGCATAATATTTCACCCTCAGACGGACAGATAGTCCGAGCGCACTATTCAGATACCGGAGGATATGCTCCGTGCATGTGTGATGGAGTTTGGGGGTTCTTGGGATCATTTATGCCACTCGCGGAGTTTGCTTACAATAACAGTTATCAGTCGGGCATTCAGATGGCCCCTTATAAGGCTTTGTATGGTAGGCAGTGTCAGTCTCCAGTGGGTTGGTTTGAGCCGGGCAAGGCTAGGCTCTTGGGTACAGACATGGTTCAGGATGCTTTGGAAAAGGTTAAAGTGATCCAGGATCAACTTCATACAACCCAATCCAGACAGAAGAGTTATGCGGATTAGAAGGTTCGCGATATTTCATACATGGTTAGGGAGCAGGTCTTACTCCGAGTTTCGCCCATGAAGGGTGTTATGAGGTTCGGGAAGAAGGGCCAAGCTGAGCCCAAGATTTATTGGCACGTTTGAGGTATTGCGGCGAGTTGGGGAGGTTGCTTATGAGCTTGCCTTGCCTCCCAGTCTAGCAGAAGTTCATCCAGTATTCTATATTTTTATGCTCCGGAAGTATCATGGCGATCTGTCTCACGTGTTAGATTTCAGCTCAATCGAGTTGGACAAGTATTTGTCTTATTTTGAGGACCCGGTGGCCATCTTGGATAGGCAGGTTCGAAAGTTGAGGTCAAAGAATATTTCTTCAGTGAAGGTTCAATGGAGGGGTCAGCTAGTCGAGGAGGCAACTTGGGAGACCGAGCATGATATGCGCAGCCGCTACCTTCATCTTTTCACCGCTTCAGGTATGTCTCTGTACTCGTTCGAGGACGGACGTTTGTTTAAAGAGGGGGAGGATGTAACGACCCGGACGGTCGTTTTGAGAGTATGAGCCCCAACCCCATATCTATTGCTCCCTCTGTTTCATTTTATGCTTACTTGACTTGCTGGCATACTTGTGTCGGGTTCGGGAGTGTTTCGGAGTGGTATGGGACACATAGTCCCTAAGTTTGAATCTTTAGTTGTAAGAGTTAACCGTAGTTTGACCAGTGTGACGACGACTCCGAAATAGGGTTTCGTCGGTTCCAATAGCTCCGTATGGTGATTTTGGTCTTAGGAGCGTGACCGGATATGTATTTGGAGGTCCGTAGGTCATTTCGGATTTTTTTGGCAAAAGTTGGAAATTTGAGGATTTTTGAAAAGTTTTACCGGGAGTGGACTTTTGGATATTGGGGTCGGATTACGATTTTGGAAGTTGGAGTGTCGGTAATGTCAAATGTGACTTGTGTTCAAAGTTTGAGGTCAATCGGACATGATTTGATATGTTTCGGCATTGTTTGTAGAAGTTGGAGTTTTCTTAGTTCATTAGGCTTGAATTGGGGTGCAATTCGTGTTTTCGATGTTATTTGACGTGGTTTGAGGGCCCGAATAAGCTCGTATCGTGTTTTAGGACTGGTTGGTATGTTTGGTTGAGGTCCTGGGGGCCTCGGGTGGTTTTCGGATGGTTATCGGATTGGAATTTGGACTTGGAAGATGGCTGAAGCTTCAGTTGTTCTGGTGTCGGGTTTCCTTTTACGCGTTTGCGAAGATGCTCCCGCGTTCGCGTAGAGGAGTTGAGTGTTACTGGGATTTTTGCCTTCGCGTTCGCGATGTAGGTCCCACGTTCACAAAGCTGTGGAGCCTTAGGTCTACACGTTCGCGTGAGGGACTTCACGTTCGCGTAGACAAGCGGTCTGTTGGGGGCCTCAGGCTTTTAACCTACGCGATCGCGTAGAGGTGCACGCGTTCGCGAACGGTCATGCAGGGAAAGCTCCGCATTCACGAGTTGGACCTCGCGTTCGCGGAAGAGATTTTTGGAAAGAAGCATTTTTGTGCTTCGCAAACGCGAGGAAGCTTCCGCGTTCGTGACGAAAGAAGCACCTGGGCAGATTTAAATGTTCAAAACGAGGGTTTGAGTTCATAACATTAAAAATTGATTTGGGAGCTCGGTGGGAGGCGATTCTTGGAGAGATTTTCACGTAGGTGTTTGGGTAAGTGATTCTTACCTAGTTTTGGTTAATTTCCATGGTTATGTCTTTAATTTCATCATTTCATTAGTGATTTGGGGTGAAAAATTGGGGGAAAATGGAGGAAAGTTCTTAGACCAAGATTTGAGGTTTTGATTAAGATTTTGGTATCGGATTTGAGTAATTTTGGTATGGGTGAACTCGTGGTTGAACGGGTGTTCGGATTTTGTAACTTCTACCCGATTCCGGGACGTGGACTCGGGTCTACTTTTTGGAGCGATTTTCTAATTTTTTGTTGAAGTCTTGATTTCATTAATTAGATTAATTTCTTATAGTTATATTTATAGTATGTGCTCCCTCCATTCCATTTTATGTGAACCTATTTTCTTTTTGGTCCGTTCCAAAAAGAATGACCCCTTTCTAAATTTGGAAATAATTTAGCTTAAACTTACAATTATACCCTTAATGAGAAGCTTTTATAACCACACAAATACTCTGACCCCTTTTTGACTTGTTTAGGACCACACATTCCAAAAGTATTCATTTTCTCTTAAACTTCGTGCCCAGTCAAACAGGTTCACATAAATTGGAACGGAGGGAGTGATTGTTTGGCTAGATTTGGACCGTTGTGAGTCGGAAAGTCGAGGGAAAGGCATTCTCATTGACTGATTGAGCTTGGTTTGAGGTAAGTGACTTGCCTAACCTTGTGTGGGAGAAATTCCCTTAGGATATGGTATTGTTGTAACAATTTGTGATATGTGAGTGCCGTGTACGCAAGGTGACGAGTGCGTACACGGGCTAAATATTAAAAAATCCGGTCTTTTCTAAGTAATTTTATTTTATTCCTTAAATGAGTTATTTCAGCACGTGTTGTCTTCATGTTTAGCCTAATTTCACATGTCTACGTATTTTATTTCTTAGTTGCAACTTGTACAACATGCTTAGTTGAGTTACCTGTTATTCCTTGATTCCGTATTTGTTCTTTTAACTTTAGGATTTTCTTGCTTGTAATGTCATTGTTGTATTTATTACGTGTTGACTTTTGTGATTCTTTTTTGTGATGATTCTTTGGCTGTGGCACGAGGTTTCTTCCGTGCGGAGTGCTATTGGCACGAGGTTTCTTCCGTGCGATGTGTTATTGGCACGAGGTTTCTTCCGTGCGGAGTGTGATTTGGCACGAGGTTTCTTTCGTGCGGAGTGTGATTGGCACGAGGTTTCTTCCATGCGGAGTGAGATTGTAGCACGAGGTTTCAGCCGTGCCATTGTGAGGTATTTACTTTTGGGACTACGAGGAGGTACCTCGGGAGTGCCCCTGTTGATTTTCCTATTTTTGGCTGTGTTGTTTGTTGTTGTTGTTGTTCCTTAACTTGTAAGATGTTCTTTTCCTTAAAAGCTGTAATTGTCTCTTATTTTTCCCGTGCAATTGTTTCTCCGTACATTTCTATTTGTTTTATTAACCTGCCATTATTGTTATTATTTCGCCTTCTGTCTTATTTCTTATATTCCAGTAGGGCCCTGACCTGACCTCGTCACTACTCTACCGAGGATAGGCTTGGCACTTATTTGGTACTGTTGTGGTGTACTCATACTACACTTCTTCACATCTTTTGGTGCAGACCCAGGTACATCCTACCAGCCCGGATATTAGTAGAGCGTGTGATGCTGCTTGGAGACTTCAAGGTATATCTGCCAGCGTCCACAGACCTCGGAGTCCTCGTCTATCCTTATTATGTTGTCTTTTCTTTATTCTCTTAGATGTTGATGTATAGAGACAGTTAGTACATTCCTTAGAGCTTGTGGCTTGTGACTACCGGGTTTTGGGAGTTGTTTATACTCGGAGTTGTTCATTTTACTTATACATGATGAGCGACAGTTTTCTGTTTTATATATATATATATATATATATATATATATATATATATATATGTTGAAGTTTAGTTATTATTTCAATTATTTCGAAATTCTTAGGCTTACCTAGTCTTATAGACTAGTTGTCATCACGACATCTTACGGAGGGAAATTTGGGTCGTGACATATTGCACTTTATGCAAGAATTTATTCTAGAAGAGAAGTAACCCAACTATAATTTTCTTCATGAAAGAAATTTAGTGTGATTTAATTATAGATCAAGTTATATTTTTAATGTTATATGAACAACAACAAACTCAGTGCAATCTTACAAGTGGAGTGTTGGTAAGGTAGTGTGTATACATACCCTACCCCTACCTTATAAAGCTAGAGAGACTATTTCCGATAGACCCTTGGCTCAACGAAAAGTGAAAATAAAACAACAAACAATAGAAACAATAATATAATAGCGTAACGGAAGCGAATGACAAAACATGTAATAATACAGAACCAGGAATAAGAAAATACAAGAATAGTACTAGTACGGAAGCCTATCAACCTTCAACCCTAATCCTCGACCTTCACACCTTCCTATTGTGGGTCATGTATTCGGTAAGTTAAAGTAATGACATGTCCTGCCTAATCACCTCTCTCTAATACTTATTTGGTCTACCCTTACCCTTTCTCATACCTGCCATGGTCAACCTCTCAAACCTCCTGACCGGGGCATCTATGTTTCTCCTCTTCACATGCCCAAACCATCTCAGCCTCGATTCCTACAACTTGTCCTCCACATATGTCACTCCCACCTTGTCTAATAACTTCATTCCTAATATTGTCTTTCCTGTTATGTCCGTACATCCATCTCAACATCCTCATTTCAGATACTTTCATGTTCTGGACATGAGACTTCTTGAAGGGCCAACACTCAGCCACATACAACATAGTCGGTCTAACCACCACTCTGTAGAACTTGCCCTCAAGTCTGGTGGCACATTCATATCACACAAAAATCCCAAAGCGAGCCTCCATTTCATCAACCCCGCTCAAATAAGATGAATAACATCCTCATTAATCTCTACGTTGTCTTGGATTATAGACCCAATACTTGAAATTATCTCTTTTGGAGAGTGTATAAACTTTAAAAAAAGACATTAATTATTATCCCATTAATTAGACGGACCAGTATGTCTAGTGTCCGGAGCTTTAATAGAAGTAGAAACAGTTAAAGAAGAAAACGAAGGAGCGGAAAAGGACTGGTTCTATATTAAAAGGGACATGGGATGAGACGGGTTGCCCATTTTGTCCTGATGGATCAGCCTGTTAAGGTCCTGTCCCGTCCCGCTAGCCCGCGTGAATTTTTTTTCTATTCATAAAAGAGTCGTTGGCCAATATCATTTTTTTTAGAATTAGCCGTTGGCAACGACTATAAACGGCCATTTTTGGC
>NW_017670654.1:492772-505231 GCF_001879085.1 Nicotiana attenuata | reverse complement strand
ACCCCTACCCCCTCTCTAAACTTTTAATTTAACCCCTAGGTTTATTAAGTTATACTTTGGCCCTATTTTAATTATAAATACCCCCATCACCCTTCATTTTTTTCCACAAAAATCAATCATTCTCTCTCAGATCTCTTACATTCTATCTATATTCTTCTCTCAATTTTCGCATAATCAACTACGTTTCAAGTATTTTGGCAAACTTTTGGAGTAACTTTCAAGTTTCAAATTAATTCGTCAAGTATTTGGAGCAATTTTTTGGGCATTTCTTCAAGTTCCAATATTCAATCACGATGCACTCTTTCCATCTTATTCAGAGATTGGATTAATTTAGAAAGAAGAATTCTTGGTTTTGAAAAATTAACCACTTGGAAGAAGAAGAATACAATAAGATACTTTGCACCGGGAGCGATGACGGCATGGAACTCATGGAACATCAAGCAACATTGCCAATTCCAGAACAATGTCCCACAAAAATTATAGATCAGTTACAACAAAGCTATATAGGAGCTTACAAATATTAATATCATAATCTGTTATTAGCTACTAAGAGGCAGAGTTCAAACAGAACCCTTCCTAGAAGGTGGCTGCGTAGATTAGGTGCTCTTCAAAAGACTTATATTTGTATGTTAAGTTTGAAACTTCTATTAATTAAACAAAAGGCTTTAGCCTTGAATTTTTATTATGAATTGTCTTACTTAGTTACTTTATAACTTGAGATTATATTAAATAAACTACAAGTATAATATAATTACTAAAATATTTCGTTACAAGTCTTTTGTTTTAATATTTTATGGAGTAATTCTTTACTTAGTTTCTTTATAATTTACTAAGTTTTAAGTTTATTAAAAAGTCAAAAAACTAGCCATTGCAACCTTTAAAAACTTGGTCATTGTCAACTTTAAAAAACTAATTGTAATAGCCGTTGCCAAATTTAATGCTTAAATGTTTATATGAATTTTTTTAAAAGTCCCACTTAGGACCCACGTGCTAGTTGCTATGTTTTAGGACTGCAGTTTAGCTTTGAATAGTAGCAGTTACTTTGACTTCAGTTACTTAGTGTAAATTCTGCAGTTATTATTTTCCCAGTATCTTTGTTAGTTTTTTTAAAAGTAGATCATGTGCTGATATTCAGGACCATGAAGTTAGTAGTTAAGTTTTTCTTATAAATTGTAACTCATATTACAATGAAAAGGAATTCTTGTTCTGTATTAGTCTTATGCTCTCTCTTTTCAGCTTTCTTCTCTGTTCTTCATTCCTTTAATATTCTGCTCTTTCATTAATCACAAACATTCAATTGTTTTCTGGTTTGTTGATTAAAGTTAACAACAATTGGTATTAGAACTTTTTTCTTGAGGGGCATGTGTGAGTGCAAGCAGATTCTGTGGGCACCATGGATGGAGAAACAAGTTTTTCTTCGATCGCACCACCAACCTTTGGTGGAGAAAGTTATCAGATCTGGGCAGTTAGAATGCAGACCTATTTGGAAGCATTGGATCTTTGGGAGGCTGTTGAAGATGATTACGAGATTGCTCCCTTGCCAAACAATCCCACGATGGCTCAGATCAAAAATTACAAGGAGAGGAAAACCAGAAAGTCAAAGGCAAAGGCCTGCTTGTTTGCTGTAGTTTCATCCACCATCTTCACTCGTATCATGTCTCTGAAGTCAGCAAAAGAGGTATGGGATTATCTCAAGACTGAATATGAAGGAGATGAAAAAGTTCGAGGAATGCAAGTGCTGAATTTGGTGCGTGAATTTGAGTTGCAAAGGATGAAAGACAGTGAAACCATAAAGGAGTATTCTGACAGACTTCTTAACATAGCAAATCCTGTCAGATTGTTGGGTTCCACTTTAAACGATTCAAGGATAGTTAAGAAAATCCTTGTAACGGTGCCTGAAAGATTTGAGGCTACCATTACAACCTTAGAAAATACTAAGGACTTGTCCAAAATTACAATAGCAGAGCTCTTGAGTGCTTTTCAAGCACAAGAGGAACGACGTGTTATGAGACAAGAAGGAGCTGTTGAAGGAGCCTTACCAGTTAAGCATCAAGACAGTAGAAGAAACCAGAAGAAGTAGAACAAAAAGATCCAAGGAGCAAACAATGAGAATGTTGGACACAGCAACAAAATCAAGAATTGAAGCAAGAAGACAAACTTTCTGCCTTGTCAACATTGTGGTAAAAAAGGTCATCCTCCTTTCAAATGTTGGAGGAGACCTGATGCGAAGTGCAGCAAGTGCAATCAGCAGGGTCACGAAGCTGTAATTTGCAAAAGCAAAACTCAGCAACATGAAGCAGAAGCTCAAGTTGTTGAACAAGAAAAAGATGATCAACTCTTTGTTGCAACTTGTTTCACAAGTTGCGATTCAGGCGAAAGTTGGTTAATCGATAGTGGCTGCAGTAACCACATGACGTATGATAAGGCGTTGTTCAAAGATTTAAGGAGCACTGAGAAAAAGAAAGTTAGAATTGGAAATGGTGAGTATATTCCTGCTAAAGGCAAGGGCACCATTGCCATTGCAAGTTGTTCAGGAACTAAGTTTATCACAGATGTTCTCTATGTCCCCGATATTGATCAAAATTTGCTAAGTGTTGGCCAATTAATGGAGAAAGGATACGAACTTCACTTCGTAAACAAAGCATGTGTGATAGAAGATCCATCAGGACATGAGATATTCAAGGTCAAAATGATGGGCAAGAGTTTCTTACTAAATCCGTTGGAAGAGGAGCAAATTGTTTTTCAAGTTAAAGAAAGTGTCACAGAAGTTTGGCATAAGAGGCTTGGGCACTATCATCATGAGGGGTTGTTGCAGAAGAAATCTAAAAGAATGGAAAATGATCTTCCAGAGTTCGATGATCCCATTCCAAACTGCAGAGCATGTAAGTTTGGAAAGCAAAATAGGAAATCCTTTCCTAAATCAACCTGGAGAGCCACTCACAAGCTGCAACTGATCCATACAGATCTATCTTGTCCTCAAAGAACTCCGTCATTAGCAGGTAGTCGATATTATATTGCTTTCATTGATGACTTTACAAGAACGTGCTGGATTTACTTCTTGAAATTCAAATCAGAAGTAGCTAGAGTGTTTTGGATGTTCCAGAAAATGGTGGAAAACCAAAGTGGCTGCAAAATTCAAGTTCTAAGGTCAGATAATGGGAAAGAATACACCTCAGAAGAATTCAATTTGTTTTGTGAGGAATCTGGCATTGAACACCAGCTTACTGCTCCCTATACTCCGCAACAAAATGGAGTTAGTGAAAGAAGAAACAGATATATCCTAGAGATGACAAGATGCATGTTACATGAGAAGAATTTACCCAAGCAGTTTTGGGCAGAAGCCGCTCATACGGTTGTTTTTTTACAAAACAGGCTTCCCACAAGAGCATTGAAGAATCAAACACCCTTCGAAGCATGGTACGATTATAAACCATCTCTGAATTTTCTTAGAGTATTTGGCTGTTTGTGCTTCAGTCACGTTCCACAAATCAAGAGGGATAAATTAGATAAAAGAGCACTTCCAGGCATCTTTATTGGCTATAGTTCTGTTGCAAAAGCTTAAAGTATTTCAGCCACAAACGGGAAAAATTATTGTAAGTAGAGATGTGCACTTTATGGAAGATGAAGGGTGGAACTGGGACGATGCAGATAAGAAGGATCCAACTTCAAAGTTCAAGTTGCCTGCTTCAGATACATTAGATCAAACTATCACAAGAGATGGGCAAAATGATTTGGTGGATCACATCCCTGTTCGAGGCACACGATTACTTTCTGATGTTTATCAGAGAAGTAACATTGCAATTTGTGAGCCCGGTGATTACGAAGAAGCCAAGAAGAATGAAGATTGGAGTGCTGCAATGAAAGAGGAGTTGCTCATGATTGAAAAGAACAAAACATGGGAGTTAGTTGATCGACCTCAAAACAGAAAGGTGATTAGAGTCAAATGGGTGTACAGAACTAAGCTTAATGCTGATGGCTCAATCAACAAGCATAAAGCTAGGCTCGTGGTCAAAGGATATGCTCAAATATTCGGTGTGGACTACTCAGATACCTTCGCACCAGTAGCAAGACTTGACACTATTAGGCTCTTACTCGTTGTTGCAGCACAAAAGAAATGGAAAGTGTACCGGTTAGATGTCAAATCAACATTCTTGAATGGTTTTCTGCAGGAGGAGATCTATGTAGAACAACCAGAAGGCTATGTGAAAGAAGAAGAAGAAGATAAAGTCTATCTTCTTAAAAAGGCACTCTATGGATTGGAACAAGCTCCAAGAGCTTGGTACAGTAGAATTGATGACCATTTACTCAATTTAGGCTTTGAAAAAAGCTTATCCGAGTCCACTTTGTATGTCAAATATAATGGAAATGATACTCTAATTATTTCACTTTATGTTGACGATCTTCTGGTTACAGGAAGTAGTGCACATCAAATTGAAGATTTCAAACAAGAAATGATGAAAGTGTTTGAAATGACAGATCTTGGGCTTATGTCTTACTTCCTCGGCATGGAGATTAAACAAGATCGGAGTAAAGTGTTCATTTGTCAGAAAAAATTTGCAAAAGAGATACTAAAAAAGTTTTGCATGGAAGACTGCAAGGAGATGAGCACACCAATGAATCAAAAAGAAAAATTGAGCAAAGAAGATGGAACACACAAAGTGGATGAGTCATATTTCAGAAGTTTGGTTGGGTGTCTGATGTATCTAACAGCAACAAGGCCTGACATCCTCAATGCTGTAAGTATTCTATCTCGCTTCATGCATTGTGCAAGTGAAGTGCATTTAAAGGCAGCAAAAAGGGTGATCAGATATGTCAAAGGAACGACTGATTTTGGAATCAAGTTTAAAAGTTGTGAACAACTCAAACTAACTGTTTTTTCCGATAGTGTTTGGGGTGGTTCAGTTGACGACATGAAGAGCACTTCTGGATACTGTTTCAATATTGGTTCAGGTGTATTTTCATGGAGTTCAAAAAAGCAGGATACAATAGCTCAATCGACAACAGAAACAGAATTTGTGGCAGCAGCAGCAGCGGTGAATCAAGCATTGTGGTTGAGGACATTATTGGAAGATCTTCATCTTGAGCAGAAAGAAGAAACTGAGATATTTGTTGACAATCAGGCTGCAATAGCTATTTCACATAATCCAGTTTGGAAAGACAAAACATTTTAATATCAAGTTGTTTTTCTTGAGAGAAGTCCAGAAGAATGGGGAGGTGACTCTCATTTATTGCAAATCAGATGATCAATTAGCTGATGCTTTCACCAAATCATTGTCAGTTCACAAGTTCGAGTCTTTGAGATCGAAACTTGGTGTCTGCAGATCCTAAAGCAAGGAGGAGTGTTAGTTGCTATGTTTTAGGACTGCAGTTTAGCTTTGAATAGTAGCAGTTACTTTGACTGCAGTTACTTAGTTTAAATTCTGCAGTTATTATTTTCCCAGTATCTTTGTTAGTTTTTTTAAAAGTAGATCATGTGCTGATATTCAGGACCATGAAGTTAGTAGTTAAGTTTTTCTTATAAATTGTAACTCAGATTACAATGAAAAGAATTCTTGTTCTGTATTAGCCTTATGCTCTCTCTTTTCAAATTTCTTCTCTGTTCTTCATTCCTTTAATATTCTGCTCTTTCATTAATCACAAACATTCAATTGTTTTCTGGTTTGCTGATTAAAGTTAACAACACCACGTCCCGTCCCATCCCATCCCATTTGTTAGTGAGATGAGATGGGCCTACCCGGTCGTCCCGTCACCGTCTGATCGAAGTCCATCCCGTCCCGTTGGACAGCTTTACTTCTCATCAATCAATTGCTTTACTTTTTCTGAAATGGTATAGCAAAATCAACTTCTTTATCTAGCAAAAAGAAAAAAAGATACTGAATTTCAAGGAAATAACAACAGAGAAACAAGAAGGCATATATGTTTTCGGTAGCATATCACATACAAATTTCCAAACACTTTCACCAACTATGACAAAATCGTGGGAAAATGGAATTTCAATTGAAGCTCAAGAATACCGGCAGTTGAAAAGAATAAGTAGAATTGCCTTCACAATGAAGGTGCAGAGCTTTGTCGCCATACATGTTGATTCAGTGCTACAACAAAGTATGTGATCTTCTGTCGAAAACCATTAGTTGCCAGTTATGGCATTTCGCTCATGCTTCTTGTAGTTTTCTCCCGGAACGAGCAAAATGACAATATTGCTACAGAAGCTACCTAACAAACACAGAAACCCAGCAGATTCCATATAATGTAGCAAAAGTACTTCAGCTAAGAGTGTACGGTGGGTGGGGCCCAGCCCGGAACTGGCCCGAGACCGCGGGCCAAACGGGCCTAACGGGCCGGTCTCAAATGGTGCATTAAGCCCGTAGCGCGCCGGTCCTACCCAAATAGCCCATGAGCCCAGGACCGCTAAGCCCGGGACCGGCAGGCAGGCCTGGGGCGGTTCAACCGGGCCTAACGGGCCTCAACGGCTATTTTATAAAAAAAAAAGAAAATTTTAAAAAAATGACCAACGGTCAGATTTTTAAAATCTAGCCGTTGGCCATCAAATTCTAACCGTTTGGGAGTTTAAAAAATAGTCATTTGGCCCTCAAACTTTATTTTAACCCCAAACTTTATATAATTACACTTTTTCCCAATTCTCAACTATAAATACCCCCTCATTCTTTCATTTTTACTCACAAATTCATCAATCTCTCTCAATCTATATCTAATTTTCTTCTATAATTGCTTACTTTATTATTGCAATTTCGTGAAAAATTGTGAAGTAGGTGAATTGAAGTATTCAAGTCTTCAACGATTTTCAATTTTCAAGAAGTTGTTCGTCAATTCGGTAAACTCGTTCCAACTCTTATGTTTTAAGAATATAGTTTTGTTTGTTTTAGTTTGTATGATTATAATTAATATGGCCTTTTTTTGTTTGAAAAAAATGTTTGGTGGTAAGGGAAAATCTAAAATTGGTGAATCTAGTCGCCAAGCTACTACCCTTCCCCCGGCTCCCCGACCCAGACCTGTTACCCGTCCTCCTCTACCTATTATTCTTGATAGTGATAACCCTTGTTTTCAATTTTCCGATAGTGAATTTTGCCATGATGTTGCAACAGGTCAACAATTAAATGAAGAAGTTATGAATGCTCTTTATCCTAATGAAACTATCTTTTAAAATGATGAGGAAAATGATGATGTAGATGAAACCCAACCGGATTTAGATGATACACCTACTAGTCCTGCTAATAACCCAATGATAGCGGAACTTGTGGAGGATGCTGCTTCGCCCAGAAGCATCTTTTCCGCCACCACCAACAGAACTTCCTCCGAACCTTGAAGGATTTATGAAATTTGTTAGAGATACTATGTAGATTATGGTGTAACTTGTACTTTGGCACATCTTCTTTAGTTTTTTTTTTCCTTTTAATGGTGGTATTAGCACCTTGTTGTGCTCATTACATTGGGGGGAGGAAGACTAAGAAAGATATTGCCATTTTTGTTAATGTCGTAATAATAAAAATTATAAGACATTCCCTTGAATATCTCTTTGCAATTTTTTTTGTGTTTAAATTTGACTCTTTAGAAGATTTAACTTACAATTCTATATAAGCTATAATATATTTACAAGAAATTATATAAGAAAATATATGTATATATAACATACTATATATACTACATAATATATATATATATATATATATATATATATATATATATATATATATATATATATATATATATATATATGCACACACACACACACACACACCTAACACATATAAGCTATAATATATTTACAAGAAATTACATACTATATATACTACATAATATATATATATTTAATTTTTCGAAATGGTGGGCCCCACTGACCGTTGCCAACGGTAATATTGCACAAATAGCCTTTTTTTTAATTTTTAATACTTTTTCAATTTACAAAACTAACCTTCTCTAAAACTATAAATACCCCCTCCCCCCCTCTTCTTCATTTCTTCACTCAATACTCATTTCTCAATCTCAATTTCTCTCATTCTCTCATTCTCAAATTTTCAAGATTTCAAGTTCCAATCTCAAATTCTCAATTCTCAAATCTCAAGTTAAATCATGCCTCGTACGGAAAGAGTGCGCTCATTTATTTGGCAACACTTTGAGGTGCTAGAAGAAAATGAAGAAGGTCAGAAATTAAAGTGCAAGAACTGTGGTCAAGTCTTAAATTTCGTTCAGAGTCTGGCAGAGGCAGTTTAAGGAGGCATATAAAGTATTGTCTTGAGCGTCATCCGGAAATTCGTATTTAAGATTTTCGACTATTTGTGTTTATATTTAGAAGTATTTATGCTTAATGTTTTAGTTTGTTAGATTAATTTGAAGTATTATTAATTTATTATGCATGAAAATTTAGTTTTACTATTTTTTTGTTAATTTACTTTTTAAATGCAAACTTTAATATATAATTATATATATATACTATACATATTATATATACTATATATATTTATATTGCTATATACAAGCAATTTATATTAGTATATACATATATAGTTTACAAGAAATTGCCTTAGATAAAAAAAAATTAAAAAAGAATAGCCCGGAACGAAAAAGCCCGTTAGGCCCGTGGGCCCGGCCCATTTAGCCCGGGACCATGTGGGCTTAGGACCGCCGTGGGCCGGTTCCACCCATTGGGACCGTGAAGCCCGGGACCGCGAAAGCCCGGCCCGTTTAGGTCCGTTTGGCCCGGGCCCGGACCACAATACAACCTTAACTTCAGCAAATAGTAGCTGAAAACACTTTATAGTATATCAAAAATATACTGGAATATTCCAAGGGAAAAACAAGAGAGAAACGAGAAGACATTGAGCCTGTTTGGATTAGCTGATTTGAAGTAGCTGATAAGCATTAAGTGCTGAAAAAGACTTTTAGGTGCTGAAACTGATTTAATAAATAAGCAGTTACGTGTTTGGGTACAAGTGCTGAAATTGATAATAAGTTGCTGCAATATTTGATAAAAAAGTGCTGCTGAGCTCTTTTTCTGTTAAAATGACTTTAATAACCTTAGGACTGTTTACACTTATAAGGGCGTAATTTCTTTAAAATTTTAGATTCGAGATCGATTCAAATACAAAATATTCTATTTGTCATTTTATTTTAAATACAGCTGTGCTTAGATAAGATAACTTTTATGATAAATATAATTTATTTTATGATAAGCATATAATCATAAGTTATAATAATTAATAAATTGACAAAAGTTTCTCAGTAAAAAATAAATCTAAATAGGACAAAACATTTGAAGAGAAACGAACACTGTCTTCATTACCACAACACTAAGAAAATAATACACCAAAAATTTGGTATGTCCTTATTTATTACATACAGTTCAAAGATTAATACACAATCACATAGATATAAATATGCAAAGGAATAGAGAATTTGCTTATCTTAAATAGTCAATGAAATTTGCAGACTTGAAGTGGGGGGGGGGGGGTGGTTAAGTTGAAAATATACTTGGGACTGTGAGTATCGAGGTATGAGTTTTGTTCTAAAAAAGAATATTTTAAGGATAAAATAGTAAAAATCTTGGTCAAACTTAAAGTGCTTATAAGCTAAAAATTCATAAGCTGGGGGTGACCAATTTATGACTTTTGGCTTATTTTTGACTTATAAACACTTTTAACTTTACCAAACGCGTAGATAAGCCGAAAAGTGCTTATAAGCTAGTTTGACCCGCTTATAAGCTTAGCCAAACCCTCTATATGTTCACCAACTATGAGGAAATCACGGGAAAGTGGAATCTTAATAGCAGCTTAAGAATACGTAAAACTGCCTTTACTATGAAGATGAAGAGCTTTATCCGTCATAAATGTTGATTCAGTAATGCACCAAAGTATGCGCCACGTTAATTTATGTCAAAAACAATAGCATGTCAGTCATAGAGTAGCATTTAGCTCATACTTTGTGGTAGTAGTTTTCTCCCAGAACGAGCAAAACAACAACTATGCTAGAGAAGCTACCAAACAAAGAAATAAACCCAACAGAATCCCTATCATATAGCAAGCTTCAGCAAATAGCGGCTGCAAAAAATTTCTAGTATGTCACAGAAACCCAAAATGCAAATGGATGTTGATGTCAAAGAAATTTGAAGGTTTCAGCTAAGACAAAATGTAGTAAACTCCAACTAGGCATATCATCAAGAAAACAAATTTTCTTTTCACAAGGTTTGGAAGTATGATGAGCCAAAAACATCTACCTAGAACTAGTAAAGACATTAGATTTCCAGCCTCTATAAATTGCCAAGCTCTCCTGAATCCTTCAAGAACTGTGACCTTTCAATAAATTAAAGTTGACACCCAATGTCAACCTAAAACCTGCAAAACTCACGTTGCAAGAAATTTATAAGATTTTAAAACAGGAACAAGCTGTAGTATGTTAAAGAAGATAAGCAAAAACATTAGGTGATTTTTTTCCATCTATACAAAAAACTTAGTGAAAATACATTACTAAAACACTGGGTAATTTCGTCCAGAAAAACCGACCGAATGAGGAAAAACGATCGATTTCTGACCGGTTTTAATTAGTCAGAAAAATAATGGTCTCTAAGTGTTGCGAGGGAAATTGGTCGAAATTTCTCGACCGAAAACGGTTGCAATTTTCAACGCGTTGCTGACAACCATTCGGTCGGTATTGATTAAATTTTATTTATTTATTTTTCAAATAGCGACCGACATCGGTCGAAATTTTAAATATATAATAATTTTATAATTATTTGTAAATTGTAATAAATTTAAATTCAAAATTATTACTAAAATAAATAAATTTAAATTCAAAATTTCTGACCGATTTCGGTTGGAAATTTCAAGAATCTGGAGATTTCATTTGAAATTTCTTTGAGTTTTTTTTTTAAAAAAAAGAATAAAATTTTCGACTGACTTCGATCGGTTTTCTGGGTAAAAATCGGGTAGAATATGTCTGCTTTTAAGCTACACCACCTGCCAATTACAACCAATATACATCCTATAATGGTTACATTGCTGTCATTCAACCATAATTAACCAACAACAACAACAATTAACCAACAACAATTAACCAACAACAACGCTAATAACAACCACAACTACAACAACAACGCTAATAACAACAACAACGCCAACCACAAGAACAACTATACAAATGTTCAATAACAAAATAATATCAACAATACAATCATCATACAAAACTATTCCCAACTAAATATTCACAAGTTCAAGACTTTGTTTAGCAATACACACCATTCAATGAGTGTTTTATATTGCATCATCTCCATCTTCACTACTAGAACCTTCATCGTCGGCATGGTTCGAAAGATATCGACGAGAAGGATTAGCATATGGGGAAGGCTCACGAGACCGGGGAATGGGGAAAGCACCACTAGCAAGAACATTGGCCAGCTGACCTTGAAGGAGATTAAATTGTTCGTCCCTCTTTCTAGCTGAACTTGAAGGGTATCAAATTGTTCATCTCTCTTTTTCAAGCTCTGCTGTCAGCTTTGCTATCTTCTTTTCCATAGACGAGATAGTCGACCTATCAATTGCCTCGCCTTGGGCGGAAGTCCCTATACCTTGCAATCCAGCCATGTAGCGCCGAAATGATCTCTCTGGAAGGCTGTATGCTATCCCCTTATTAGGACCACCAACAACATCCAACTATATCCTCTGCGCTTCTTCGTCTGAAAGGGGTGGTCGCTCGCCTTGCTCATTCGGTGGCAAGCTCTGAGTGTACTCCTACACATTAATCTTGTAGCGACCCTTTATTTAGAAGATAGAAAATTATCTACTATATAATATTATAAACATTTATAGTAGTTGTAAAACTTACATATGCAGTCTCCGCCCGGTCCTCGACCTATCTAGTTGGATCTGTCGGTGCCTTCTTCTTCCGGATGTGAACCTCCATGAAGTTTCATCATGAGTCATCTTCCTCCCATATTTTTTTTTCCTACAAATATAATAAAACGTGTTAAATAAATTAAAATATATAAATATAGTTCAATAAAAATAGATGTAAATATTTTAAAGAATTACCAGTAGTCTCCTTGTAGTCCCCATGCTCCTTGCACCCACATAGTGTAAGGAGCTGCCCTTATCAGATGCTCGGGCCTTCTTTCCCTGTTCACTCCTCTTCTTGAATTTCTCGGTGGTCCACTGCCTCAGCAGATCCTCCCATAAATGCGGTAGAACCCATGAAGGCTTCTTGTTCTTCTTTCAAGCCGAGAAGAAGGAATTAGATAGTCTCTTACGGCATTTGAACACAAAATTTACACTTTTATACCAGTCCTCCAGGCACACATAGTCTGCAAATAAAGTATGTAACGTTAGATGAATATATATATATATATATATATATATATATATATATTTTCTAGTGGTGATAGTTACTTGGTACTTAACCCGTTTGTCATAAAGCAAAATTCCTTTTTTTTTTCAAAAGAAAAAATTCAAAAAT